>NW_005871087.1:1313994-1374627 GCF_000147115.1 Myotis lucifugus
GGGAACCCACCTGCAGATATGTTTTGGCCAGTTTTGCTGCGGGCTCCCCCTGCCACTTTTAGTACTTTCTTTCTGCTCTGATCTGCCTGCCACCAACCTTTACTCTTTCCCCTTTGCTTCTGGTGCCCCTGTGATAGCTCACTGTTGGGTCTCACAGATGGGAACCCAAACCAAACCACTGTCTGCAGAGCAAGGCTGCAGCTTCCAGGGGGTCTGAGGCCATGCCCTACGCTGTCCGTGTTCCTGACTGTGCCTCACACAGAGCCCGGCGTGTCTATTTGCTGAATCAGGGAAAAGGAGGGACATGGAACACTTCACCGCCCCCTCCCTGGTGCCTGTCGGTCTCCCTCACACTGGACTATTGCGTAGGAGTCCGCCTGATTGGTCCTAGGTGCCCCATCACCCCTGCCCATGGCCATACCATTGCTTAATCTCCATGGGGCCTGGGTTATATACTTCAACTCATAAGAAAACATCAGTGGTTCTTACTTCCCAAGGGGAAAGCCAAGTGTTTCCTTCATTTTCTCATTCAACTAATACATCAGTGTCAGAGACTATTTTTGTTGGAGACACTAACAGTGAACAAAACACAGTCTTGGTTCTTGAAAGCTGACGCTCGACCACAGGGAGATATGATAAATTGATCTGCAATAGATACCATTGAGAGTGATCCGTGCAAAGAGAAGTAGAACTAGGGAGGCGAGAACAGTGACAGAGGGAGGTGGTGGTGGCCAGGAAGTGGCCCTGGTGAGGGACAAGGAAGTAAAGATCTGAGTGAAGTGAGAGGGTGAGGCATGCACAGATCTGGAAGAAGAAGAGTGATGCCAGCAGGTACAAAGGCCCTGAGATAGTCATGACGGAACTAGAGGTGGCTGGTGGGGGCTGAGTGGAGAAGGGAAGGGAGTGTGATGGAAGGAAGATGAGAGTGTCATGGGGCAAGATCACATAGGGCCGCACAGGCCACAGGGAGGACTTGGAAATGTATTCTGAATGAGGTGGGGAGGGTTTTGAGCATAGCAGTTCCCTAGGCTGCTTTATGATTTCAGATGCTTTCTGGCTGCTGTGAGGAGACATAGAGTAGAGGAGGGGCCACGAGAGAGTAATTGGGAGGCTGTTGCAATCTGAGTTGAGTGATGACAGTGCCTTGTGCCTGCCAGGGTGGTGGAGGTTGTGAGAAGCGATCAGATCTAGTTGTAATTTGCAGGATTTGCTGGTGGATGTGTTGTACGGTTGAGCATGAGCAAGAGAGTGGAGTCAGGGATGGTGCCACTGTTTTTGGCTGAGTGACCAGAAAAATGAAGTTGTCCTTTACTGAAATGGGGAGGATAACATTTTGGAGGTGTGCATTGAAAGGTCTGGTTTGGACATACGAAGTTTGATATTCTTACTAGATAACTAGAGGCCCAGTGCACAAATTCGTGCACAGGTGGGGTCTGGCCAGCCCACCTCAATCGGGGCCGTTAGGTCTGGGCTGGCTTGGGGGAGGGACCGTGGGCGGTTGGCCAGCATGCCTCGCCCCCATTAGGGGGAGATGGGTGGGGCCAGCCAGGGGGAGGGGCTGGGGCGGTTGGCCGGCTGCCCCGCCCCCTGGTCCAACTCCTAGTTGAACTCCAGGTTGAGGGGACAATTTACATATTAGCCTTTTATTATATAGGATAAGTTAATTTTATATTGCTGTTTGTAGCAAATGATCACAGGTTTAAAACAACACATTTTCTAACAGTCCTGCTGGTCAGATGTCCAATGCCGGTCTCACTGGGCTAAATCAGTTGGCAGGGCCGTGTTCTTTTCTGGAGGCTCTCCGGGAGAACTGTTTCCTGGCCATTTCTGGATTCTAGAGGCTTCCCCCTGTCTCTGGCTTGTGGCCCCTTCCTCCATCTTCACAGCCAGCAATGTTGCATCTCTCTGACCATACTTCCGTTACATCGCTTTCCACTACCAGGGAAGAGTCCCCTCTCCTTTCAGGGATGCACGTGATTGTAACGGCTCCATCTGGGTAACCCAGGAGACACTCCCCACCTCAAGGCCCTGAGCTGAATTACGTCTGTAAAGACTCTCGTGTCTGCAAAGTACCATGTCCACAGGTTGCAGGGACTAGGACAGCTCTGTTCCTCTATCCGCCACAGATAGCTCAGGGGGAGATGACGAGTAGGCGGCTGGAGACACAAAGCCGGAGTTCAAGAGAGAAGGCTGACCTTGAGCTATAAATGTAGAAGTCATAACTCAGAGTGTAAGTGGTTTAAAGCCCTGGTATCAGATGGGCTCCCCAGGGGAACGAGTCTAGTCATAAGGTCAAACCACGTACCGTCTGGCCTCAGCCAGACTTCCCTGATCGTCCCATTGCTCCTTCTGTCGGGATGTCCCCCCTTCTCCTGCTGCCCTAAGTGCTGCTCTGTGGGGAGACCCAGCCCAGAGTCTGTCTCTGTGCAGGCCTCTTGGGTCACCCAGGCATGACCTTCCTTCTGTCCTTGTTTGACTTTGCATTGTGTGTCCTTTCAGTTTTTATTTTAATTTTTAAATGTCAGCCTTATTGATATGTAATTCACATGACATATAATTAACCCATTTGAAGTGTACAATTCCATGGATTTTAGCATATTCACAGATACGTTCCACCACCACCATTTTAGACTATTTTCATCACCTCCAAAAGGAACCCCATACCTTTAGCTACCACCCCCTATTCCACCCATCCTCCCAGCCCCTGCCAACCACTCACCTCCTTTCTGTCCCTATAGATTTGCCTGTTGGGGATGTCTCATATAAGTGGAATCATATACATTGGTCTTTTGTGATTGGCTGTCCTTTTAACTTTAAATCTGGATTTTGTCCTTGCACTCTCTGGTTTTCACCATTTTTCTTTAATCAGTCATTCCTCAATTTTTATTATTTTTTTATTGAGCACCCATTAGAAAAGACCAGCAATTGTATCGGGATTCTAGAAAACCCAAACTAGGCAGGATTCCTGTCACCAAGGAGTTCTGATTCAGGTAAGCTGACAAACCCGGGGCCACCACTGTCCCCAGGATTCTTTCTTCCGGACCCTGGAGGTGACTTCTAAGTCCAGTCTCCCCAGAGCCTCAAGTAGCCAGCTCAGATCACCAGTGTTCTCTCCCAAAGGGACCTGATGTTCCTGCTCCTATTGGGAAGCAGACATGTGGGCGCATCAGTGCAGTTCGATAGGTGCCAGGTCGGGCGTGCACAGAGTGTTTAGGGTTCTTTGTGAGGATGGAGGTGCCTTCCCTGCCCACTGTGGTTGAACTGTCTCAGATGATGAGATGGGACTCACCGATTCCACCTGGGGCTGGGAGAAAGAAAGATCCGGGCACTCAACTCAGGGTTGTTGAATGCAGAAACCCTGTCTCAAACATCCTTATATTCTTTTTTTAAATGTATTTTTATTGATTTCAGAGAGGAAGGGAGAGGGAGAGAGAGAGAGAGAGAATCATCAATGCTGAAAGAGAATCATTGACCGGCCGCCTCCTGAGCGCCCCCTACTGGGGATCGAGCCCGCAACCCGGGTATGTGCCCTTGACTGGAATTGAACCAGCAATGTGTCAGTCCACAGGCCGACACTCTATCCACTGAGCCAAACCATCTAGGCCATCCATATATTCTAATACTGAATGTGGTGCTTTGCTAATTGGGGGCATCCGAGGCGGCTGGGGTGATGGGAACGCTCACAGACCTGGGGCCTGCTCTCCACTCAACACACCCTATGTCTTTTTTTTTTTTTTATCAGCTTAGCCTTTTTATTTTTTTAATTTTTTTAATATTTTGTTTTATTGCTTAAAGTATTACAAAGAGTATTACATATGTCTCCTCCCCCCCCCCTTGATATTCCCCTGGCCTCCCCTACCCCCCAGTGTCTTGTGTCCATTGGTTATGCTTATATGCATGCATATAAGTCCTTCGGTTGATCTCTTAACTCCCCCTCCCACCCCCCAACCTCCCCGGCCTTCCTGCTGTAGTTTGACAGTCTGTTTAATGCTGCTCTGCCTCTGTATCTATTTTTGTTCATTAGTTTATAATTGTCTTTATTATCCATAAATGAGTGAGATCATGTGGTATTTTTCTTTCATTGACTGGCTTATTTCACTTAGCATAATGCTCTCCAGTTCCATCCATGCTGCTGCAAATGGTAAGAATTCCTTCTTTTTTACAGCAGCATAGAATTCCATTGTGTAGATGTACCACAGTTTTCTAATCCATTCATCTGCTGATGGGAGCGCACCCTATGTCTTAACCTTTTGCTTTTCCTCTTACCAGTGGCCAGGAAGGCTAGCATGGGTCTCAAATGAGTTCCTTCCCTACCTTTCCCGGGCCTTCTAGAGCAGCGGTCACCAACCTTTTGGACCTCACGGGCCACCAGTGGTCCACGGACCACCGGTTGGCGACCGCTGCTCTAGGGAACGTGGCCACGTGGGTGGCAGGCCCCCTGCTCCTGTCACTCCAGACCGTAGCTGGTCTTCTGGGGCTGGTTGATGGCCTGCCTCTCTGATTCACCGTCCTTGCTGCTTGTGTTTGTCTCTTGTGGTTCCTGGATCTGCTGTGCACTTGACTGAGACTTTCTTGGACATTTCTGTGTGACCCTCCTGGTGGAGCCCCAGATCCAGGACCTGGAGGTCAGGGCTATGGCCTATTTGGGGGCCCTGGACCTTTTGCAGGCCCAGAGCCCTGAGTGTCCTCACTGCTGGGGGGCCTGGGAAAGGAGCGTGGGCTGCATCATACAGCTTCCAGTGCTGCTGGAAGGAGGGGCCCAGGAGGAGGTGGCGGGCGCTTGAGCAGTGGCTTCTAGATCCACAAGCCCACGGGTACCACCACGTGCCCAGTGCGAAAGCCAGAGGCCACAGAGCAGTGCGTTTGCTAGGCATTTCCTCTGAGCTGTGGGTGGTTCCGCCTCCGTTTCACAGATGAGGACCCTGGGCCTGACGGGCGGGAGGTAGTGCATGCAGCATTTACACTCAGGGCTGCTTCTGCACCGAAGCTCGGAGCTCGCCCTTTATGCTTCGATGCCTCCCAGGGCTCCGGGGTTGTGTGCTGCTGTTTTTGTGGCCTCTTTCTTTTCCTATCGTGACTTTGATCCCTGTGCTAACAAGCTTCCTGCGAGTTTGGAAATATGACCCATGCTGCACGTGCGACACCCAGGGCTGTGGCGACCCTGCCCCTCAACCCCGCCCAGCTTCGCTCTCAGGAAGTCCCACCCAGCCCTGGCCAGGCCGGTAACTCAGTGCTGGATGTGGTTTGCCGGTGCTAGACTTCGATGCCACACAGCTAGACTCAGCTGTGTGGCTTGTGGCCTCTCGGTTCCTGCATGTGGGTGGCCGGGACTCTCGCTGGGCTGCGTCAGAAGCCACCACTGCATCTGCTGCTGCTGCTTGCTTGTACTTTTTGGTCCTTTCTTTAGATTGTCTTTGTTCCTTCCCAGTTCCTCTCTTTGTTGCTTTCATTGGGTTTCCAAGCAGATAATGTGGAAATGAGAAAAGGGCTGATGCTGCCACCTCCTCTGAATGCTCCCCTGGAATGTTTTGAAAGGAGCCCTGACGGGTAGGATTATTCCCGACTGTCTTGGCTGATGCTGTCCTTCTGCCTTCCAGGGCGTGCTTTACTGAAACTTCACCCTCTCTGCAGGTCGGCCCCTTGGCTCAGGAGGAGCCTCTGTCCTTCCAGTCTATGAGAGCCAAGTGTGGCAAGTGTGTGTGTATGTGTGGTTAGAGCAAGACAGCAGCGCCGCCCCTGGGAGGCAGCCGAAGGATTGTGATGTCAGTGGCCACCAACTCACATCTCCAAAATGGCAGCTGGGACCATGCTGTGTGGACATGCCTGTGCTCGAACCTCTTAAGGATGAGAGACAACGTCTCCGTCGCCCCCCGCCCCCAAACAGTGGCCTCATTGTACCTACCTCCAAGATAAAGTCCCCTAAATAGGGTGGTGGCCTTCAGTGCACAGTTGGCCACCCGGCTTTGGACGTGGCTCCACACAGAATAGAAGGATGTTTGAGACAGAAGATATTACACGTCACAGCTGCCCTGCATCAGGGCTAGGGTGCATCCGCTGGACTAGACACACCATCCGAAGACATGTGTCCGACCACAAGCTCTTTGGTATGATTTCTGACCAGAAGAGAGCATCATCCAGTCAACTGAGAGGCCCTCCGCCCAGCACGGATGGTCTCCTCTGGGGGAATTAGAGGCAGGCGCTAAAGAGACTGTTCCAGAGGAGACACCCGCCTGTGCTAGCGTGGGAAGGACAGTAGGTCATCAGGAGCAGCCACTTTTCCATTCCTGTAAAAAAACATTTTGTGTGCGTGTGTCCTCAGGGGAAATGGTTTTCCCCAGCACGTGTGAGAGAGGGCCCTGCACTTGATAGTCATGCGATAACCATTTCTTCCTGGGGGATGAGGGACAAAAATGCCAAGTGGAATTCACCGGACTGTGGGCCATCTTTGTGCACTCCAAGCTGGGCAGATGTCATTGACTTGGGTACAAAGCTAGACTGGGTCTTCGAGTGCAGCTACACCAGTGTTCGTGACCTTGGACTGTGAGAGGGGACTTCTTAGGATGTAAAATATTACTAATAAGAAGATACACTATGAGGATCAAGGAATGATTGTGATACTTTGGTTAAATATGCTGTGAATATTGAAATGAAAAAGAAAATGACTAGAGGGAAAAGGGACTAAATCCTTGGTTTTATGGATTCCATAAATGTCATCAATGACAGGAATACCATTATCGTTAGAACCCCCCAAAAATTGGTTCAGTAGTTGGTCCCTGGGCACCTGTACCTGCTAGACCAGAGGTGGGGAACATCTACCCTGTGGCCTGTATAAGGTCCGTGAAATCATTTGATCTGGCCCTGCCAAGGCATTAGGGGCAAGTTAATTAAATGTGTGACCAAATATAGCAGGCTCATTTTTAAGTTGATAACTTTGTATGGCCCGCGAATGATGTTATAGATACCCAAATGCCCTTGGCAGAAAAAAGGTTCCCCATCCCTGTCTGAGACACTCAGACCCCTTGCTTCTCTTCCAACAGTCACCATGTTTCTTTATTCTTCTCCTTGGTCTGTCACTTACCTATTCTTCCCATCTCTCCGGCCCCCTAGCCCGTATCCATGTTTCAACTTCACATTTCTCTTTTTCTAGAACCTTTCATTTTCTGGCAAACCAACTTCTATTGACTCTTATCCCCCAGGAAACAGAAGCAGACTTGCCCTGGTGGCCATTCCTGCATGTGATTGCATGTTCTGTGTAGTTGTGGGATGAGAAGTAAGTTACATAGGATGACACACATTCCCTGGTTACTCCTTTGCCTGGGCTGCTGTTTGTCATGACGTTTCACTCATTTGAGTACATCGAGGGTGGTGCTTTGGGTCTTCTCCATCCTCACCTTTCTGTGGTCCTCAGAATACTAGATTTCCTTCTTGACATGGCTGGGTTTCCCCCATTTCCCCATAAAGACATTATCTGCACAATGTTTGCTTTTTGTCCTTCAATATCAAGGCTCTTTGGTATGACTCAGTTCGCCCCATGCCTCCGTGCCAAGGTAGCAGTATGCAGGGAGAGATGCCAGGCTTTAAAATGATGGAGCTGCAGTGTGCTCGCTGCCGGAGGAGAGTTGGATGTTCTTGCCCTCGCTGGCTGTGTTTTCTGTCCTGGCTCAGGTGGACTTTCAGGATAGTGACAGATCAGTTGAATTCCGTGAGTTTTGTTTTTCTGATGACGCTTATTGACTTGGGCAGAAGACCACACTGTAGGAGCCCACTTAATCCGTGTAGACCCCTGGCACCTGTATGTCTGTGATGTAATGACTCTGGCACGGCCTTGCTCCCTGTTCAACAGGAAAAGGGCTTCTTCAAAGGTTGGTTATGCCACCACACAGGCCTCTCCCAAAATGGTTCAAATCTGAGGATTCAGCCCTTGGAGTTAAGACCCTAGGTTAATAGGCATTTATAAATCAAGAGGACGTTAGTAGGTCAAACTGCTTATATTGGCTCCACTTCTCTGAGCACCAGGTTTTAGTTAAGAAAGAAGAGAAGGTCATTGTGGAGAAAGAAGAAAGGGTTGGATGTGCGCTGTCTGAGAAAAGGAAAATAGGAGTGAGGCTCAGGAAAGGGGAGTAGATTTGAGGAGCAGGGGGTTGGGGGGTTGAGGGGGTGGAGTGAGGCCTGCGGTAAGGAAATGAATGGACTCTGAAGATAAATGTCTGTTTCCTGGTTTTTCTTGGAACTGACCCAGACTGTAGTTAAATTACATGTGTGTGTTGAATAAAATAGATTGGAATGCCAGTCTTGCTTGGAATTTACATTTGTATTGAAAAAATCAGGTTTTTGTTAAAGAGATGAGAGCAGTGTGTCCCCTACACTGGTGTCCCCCTGGAGAAGACTGTTGTGGAACACAAGTCACACTTTTGCTTCTGGTTTGGGCCTCACCATAGTCACATGGGTGTGCTGCCCCCTACTGGATGAGAAGTGGAGGTGTGGTTAAGGGCAGGGGTGGCGCATCCGCAGATGCTGAGACTGTCTGATTGGACCGCTTCCTACCATAAGAGTCTCTCCCTCTTACATGATCTCAGACCCTTTGGTTCTTGAGAGGCCCAGAGGTCAGCCCAGGGCCAGACACGCTTCTAAGAATCCAAGATCAGCAGGGATCCCCTCTCTCCAGAAAAATGCCCAGACATACAATTTTTATATAAAACATCAAGGGCTGTGATAGATATCTTAAGGAGTGTCCGTAGGGCCCAGATTAAGAGCCCTTGTTCTGGGGCACAGGTCACTCTAAGCTACCGAGGAGTGGTCCCCAAACCCCAGCCTGCCATGTGGCCTTTTGCTCTTCCTCACATTTCTTGTCCTTACCCATGTTTGCTAATAGGCATGACGAGTCACTTGATTTTTGTAGCCCCGAGTTGTTCACGTGGTAGAAATACTGAGTCATAATTTTTGTTTTTATTAAGAACCTCATTATTCCAAAGCCTGCTTCTCTTTCAAACACATTTTAATTTCATTTTATCTTCAAGTTTGGCTACATTTTTATGGCTGAGCTGGCTCATTTGCAAAGATCTCTGGGGGATGGGGTATTTAAAGATTCTTCTTAAGTCTTATGAAGTTTCTCAGCATTAGAAAACCATTTCTCATTTTCAGTTTCTTCTGAGATAGAGAAACACTGTTCTGCCACCTTTGACCACCTCGAGGCAGCTGTCATCACTTTACAAGCAGAAATCCATAGGGACCACAGGGTGTGGGCATGCGGGGGCCCGGACAGAAGCAGAGCTCTGGGAGAGGGAGGGTGAGAGCGTGGGCCTGATATGGAGAACAGACCGAGAGCCAGTGCCCATTAGCGCTGTTTTGGATTTCACATCAGAGTAGCAGAATCAACAAACCTTGACCCCAAAAGGGAAGAAGGCTTTCTGTCTTTAAAACTCCTTCCAAGCTTGGCTCTAAACTGTCCATTTCTTTTATTATTATTATTATTATTATTATTATTATTATTATTAATTTCAGAGAGAGGAGGGGAGAGGGAGAGAGGGATAGAAACATCAATGATGAGAATCACTGATCAGCTGCCTCCTGCACGCCCCCTACTGGGGACCGAGCCTGCAACCCAGGCATGTGCCTTGACTGGAAATCAAACTGTGACCTCCTGGTTCATAAGTTGACACTCAACCACTGAGCCACATGGGCTGGGCCAAGCCTTCCATTTCTTGCAGTGCTTGCTCTCAGGTGCTTTGTGGGTGTTGACATATTTACGTTGCCAGTAGACACCTTTCTAAATGAGCCCCACAGTTCTATCTACGCCTATGCAATGCCTTCAATTTGGACCCAAAACAGAGGGTGGTCTCACCTTCCTGCAAAGGACTGAGTTCCAGTGAGGGTGGGATTGTGGGTATCATCTAAGACAGCGGTCGCCAACCTTTCAGACCTCACGGACCACCAGTGGTCCATGGACCACCGGTTGGCGACCACTGATCTAAGATGTTCACGAACAATGTGGTGAATGAAACCAGCTGCTTCTTTTTTTTTTAAGCCCCTGATTATTTACTTGAGGTTGGGCAGGAGGATTTTTTGCAAACCATCCTATAAGAGAAAGGGCAAGCTCTCAGAAGCGGTGGGAGACAGAACTATTGCTGGATCTGTGTTTCAGCTTAGGGCACTGCTTGCTGAGGATCTGAGCCAAGGAGGCAGATGTGTGTCAGGCTCCCCTCAGCCTTTCTTCCTTGGCAGGACTTCAGGGCCCCAGGAGCTCTGGCCCCAAGTCACCTGGAGTGAGCCAGTTTCTGGGGCCCGTGTACCAGCCTTCATTCTCTCTGCTGGAGCCAGTGTCTCTGAGAGTCATCATCAGACACAGAGGAAACGTGTTGTTGCGTGTGGTGGGAAGAGCTGGAGAGGCTCGTGTGCACGTTCATGCATGTTCTTAGTATCACGGGTCTTGCTAAAGGCTTCCTTGGTTACTGGAATGGGGGACGAGCTGGGTTTAATTTTCAAGTCAGGCAGACAGCAGGAGGAGGTGAGCACGTAGCGCTGAGTGGGGCAGGGAGTGGGCAGGATGGCGAGTTCTCTGTGTACCGGCTTGTGGGCAAACGGGAAATCACATTTTCAGAAGAAAGGATCATTCTTTGCTTCAGAAACCTTACGGCTGCCTCACTTGAGCTATTGATTTGTTTAGCTTGCAATCAGTACTTTGTGAAAACAACTAATTTCAAGCAGGAATAATTGCTCTCAAAATGTAGCTACCTTTGTTGTCGAGATGTTTAAGGACTTTGCACGCCACCCCCACCCCCTTGGGTGCATGACGGTGCCTTGATTTGTTTGTGATTGTCCGTTTTCCTCCCAAAGCAAGATGCCCAGGCATCGCCCTCTCCTCCCCCAGCTGCCCTGGGTTGAGGGGAGGTCTGTTGATACAAATTACCGCCTACCAGGTCACCACAAAGAAGTAGCAACTGCCTGGCTGGCATAGCACAGTGGTTGAGCATGGACTATGAACCAGGAGATCACAGTTTGATTCCCGGTCAGGGTACATGCCCGGGTTGCAGGCTCATCCCGTGTGTGGGGCGAGCAGGAGGCAGCCGATAGATAATTCTCTCTCATCATTGATGTTTCTCTCTCTCCCTCTCCCTCTCCCTTCCTCTCTGAAATCAATAAAAAATATATTTTTTAAAAAAGTAGCATCAGCAGCACGTTTGCCACTGAAAGGATTGTGTCTGAGTTCTCTGACTTCCCAGCATGGAATCAGGGCAGCCCGGAGCCCCCAGATATCCCTCTGGTTAGTCTCCTCTGAACCAGGATGGAGCCCGGCGCCCTCAGTATATTCTGGCAAAGGCACTTGCCGATGATGTCACACATTGCGATGAGGCCAGAACCAGGCACTCGATGGAGGAAAAAGCCCCCTGGGCATCACTGAGGCTGCCCCGCTGTCAGCCCAGAAGTGGGGTTACTCAGAGAAGACTTGGAAAATTTTAATTTCAAATTTTAAAAATGCCTGCCCTGGGGCAGGGGGAGTACCGTGTTTCCTCTGGAGTGCTGGTAAGGAAGGGCCAGCACGAGTCTGTTCGGCCAGACAATTGCAACCACCTCGATCACTGAGACCACCTTTGCGGATTGGAAGTGCCATTAAATAAAATGAGATAGTTCTGTCCAGTGAGGTTTATAAATCGTTCGTTTTTGCATGGACATTTGGGCAAGTCTGTATGCTTTTATATGTAATGCCTTTGCGCCCTGCATTGCTGTATGCTGACTTCACTGTGTCTGACCAGTCATTAGGAACGGTTGTATAATGTTGTATGCAGTGTTTTTGTTTACATGAAAACAAGTACCATAAGAACATAGATAAGTGTGCAGTGGTTACTTTTTTCAACAGAATTCTGCAGACAGCTTGACATGGTCGCCAGAGTGCTTGGTTCTTGGGTATTGAAAACTTTGTGCTCAGTCATTCCCTTTTGCACATTTTGTTTATTAACTTGCCTGTTGTTGTGTTGTTTTTTTATGTCCCTGGAAAAATGGAACCGAGTAATTGAACTAATAAACTTGCATGAGGAAAGCAGAATTTGGTGGCCAGCATGTATCTCAGCATTCTTATAAAGCCTCAGAATTGGTCTTGACATTTTCATTTTTGCCTCCCTCCCTAGATGAATGCCAATTCACTTTTCACACTTGCTGTTGTAATATTAATTGATGTAAAACAGTTGAGGGTAAATTTTCTCATAAAATAAGGTAATTTCAGCCCATCCCTGGGGTATCAGACCTTTTCTTAAACATAGAAAAAATTATATTAGATATAAAGTGTCCTGGGTTGTACAAGTTAATAAGAGAATATTGTTTGGGAATGGCCAAGGTTAAGGGGGCTCATTCCTGAATGTTACAGTTTCTTAAAGGGCAGGGATCTTTCTTGTCAGGGGAAGTCCTTCGGCCAGAAGGCTCACTCATAAGAGGTGATGGGGAGATCAGAGGGCATGTGCAGTAGCTAAGGATGGCCTGCATCCCCAAAAGGGTCATCCTCCACCCTATGGCCAATAGGACTGGCTTATAGAGAGAGACTTCCTGGGTCAGAACCGGGCTCCCTCTGTCATTGCCAAGCATATGGGTTCGAGTGCTGTGCTGCTCACTTCCACTGGAACCGCTGGTGATTTTTATTGATGATCTTTTTGTAGCCGAACTCAGGCCCTGAATTGGTTTTGTCCGAAGATGAAAAAAGTGACACTGAAGATAAGGAAGAGGCAGAACTGGGCGTCATGGAGGATCAGCGCAGTGTAATTCTTCATCTCATCTCGCAGCTCAAACTCGGAATGGATTTGACCAAGGTAGGTCGGCGTGTCCCACTGGGTTCGTGGCCGGTGGTTTGGGTGCCATCTCTCAGTCTTCCCGGCTCATCATCTTTTCCTTGTGGGGAGACTGGGAAAGCCGAGGGGACGAGCTCAGAGTTGCAGCCAAGTGTGGCTATTCCAGGAATAACTGGAAAGGAGATTCATGCTCATCCTCAGAGCGTGCGCCTTGCCATTTGCTTCCTTGCTGGAGCTGTGACTCTACAGGGCAGGGGAGCGCCAGAAAAGGCCTAGGACAGTGATTCCCAAAGTGGGCGCTACCGCCCCCTGGTGGGCGCTGCAGCGATCCAGGTGGGCAGTGATGGCCACAGGTGCATTTGTTTTAACTTTTTTTGTATTACCTTTCTATTCTGAGTTCAAGAAATAGTTTCATAATTTCAAACTTCAATGTTTCTAATTTACACCTTTCTTTACTATATTTTACGAAAAAGGTAGAAACATTAATACATATATCTTTCTGTTTAATTGCTATTAAAATTTTTAAAAAAATTAATTTCCAGGGGACGCTGAGTAATATTTTTTCTGGAAAGGGGGCGGTAGGCCAAATAAGTTTGGGAACCACTGGCCTACGAGATGATAAGGAAACTTCAGGAGAGGATACTCTTGTTTCCTGCTGTGTCCTAGAGAAGGTGAAAGACGGCCTATGGAGATAGATACGACTCAGTGGCCACAGGGAGAAGCCAGGAGGGAGGAAAACAGTGGAGCCAGAGCGAGGCCATTGTGCACACCAAGGTGTGACCTGCTGCTGCTGTCACTCACTTTCACAGCTTAGCTAGTCCCCAGAAGGCAACCTTGTTGGTGATCCAATCTCATTGTCCACGTGCAGAGAAACAAACCCGCTGGTTGGTGCAGGTGCAGCTAACTCTTCCTGGCAGTGGATTACCTACCCTTTATTTTGTCAGGTTGGGTTTTTGTGTGTGTTTCCCCGGGTTTCCTTAAAGGATTACACAGGTCCATCTCGGAGGGTGGTCTTGACTTCTCTTTGTTTGCTTATTTGCACTGGGTAGGTTTGCCAGGCTGAGGACAGGGTGCTGTATTATGTAGGTAATTCTCAAGGTTATGAAGTTAACGGATGTTTCTTTGGAGAAAATCGCACCCGCTCTGGGCCTTCCTTGGCAGAGGCCTGTGGTTCCCCCTGATGGGAAGGGACTGTCCCTCTTTTCTTAGGGCCCTGCCTGAAGTTCCTTCTAGATGGATGCAGCTGTAAATGTAATTAATCGTTCTCTGAGTCCCGAGTGTAGATCTTCTCTCTTTTTCCCGTTCCCCAAAGTAGTTCATTGTCTTAATTATGTTAATGGGAGAAAAGGCAGCCCTTATTGATGGCTCCATAAATCTGCAGCACTGATTCTAGCCATTTGGACGCCATCATCTGTACAGCTGGGCCATCACTCATCGCTCCGTTGGAGGCAGACAGCCCAATTAGTACTCACCAATTCCTGGCTCGATCTCCGGTGTCCCCCGCCCAAGAAACGGATGATTAAGTGACTTATTTGCGAAGGCAGATCGTATGAGAGAGAGAAATCTGCTTTAATGAAAAGTGTGATATCTTGCCCGGCGCGTTCAAGGTGCTGGTTTTGAAAGGCACCTGTCTGGTGTTCTGCACAAACACCATCAGAACATACCAAGAAGAGATGAAAGGGGAAGCAGTCACCCCACTCCCAGCCCATCCGCTCCATCTCCCCAGGTATTCTGCTTTTCCCATCTCAGATAAAGCCTCAGCGCCATTGTCAAGAGCAGAAACATAGCTGGTGGGTTGGGCTTGGCGTAGGCTGTGAGATCATACTCCCTGAGACTGTAATTTCGGGAGGGTTGTCTTGGAAAATGGATAAGTTCTCAGGTATTGCATCTCTAGTAGAGCCTTTTTTTCTTTTTCCTCCAATTTTTTTTTATTGTACATTTTCTAATCTACAGTAGAGTTGCAAGAATAGTACAGTGATCTTCCATGTATCACCTTTATTGGCCAGTTAACATTTTGCTACTTGGCATTTATTTCTTCTCTCTTCTTTCCTCTCTCCTTCTCCGCTGCCTCTTTCCATTTCCCTCTCTCCCCCTCTGTGCATATCTTTGTGTATGTGTGTTTTTGATGAACCATTTCAGAGTGTGTTGTAATGAGTATCCTCGAACAATAGCACATTTCTCTTACACAATACATTTGTCACACTTGGGAAATTTAACATTGCTGCCAAACTGTTTCATCTATGGCCCATCGTAAAAGTTCCCCAGATTGTCCCAATCCTCTTTATAGCTTTAATAAGAGCAAAAAGAGCATTGTGGGTGCTGTGATGGAGATGAGTGTGGGGCTCCGTGAAGATACGAAGGAGGAGGTTGTTGGTTTAGTCTTGGCAGCAGGAGCTGCTGGGAAAGCTTCATAGAGGTTACTCTTGAGCTGAGTAGCTGTGTCCTTTAGACAAGGCAGGAGAGAGGGCAGAACAGGGAAACGGGTGAATGTGAGTGTCGGGGAAGGAGAGCTTGTAAGGGAGGGCTAGGGCTGAAGTAACGGGTCATGTGAGACAAGAGGGAGGTGCGGGCTAGATTCAACCTTACCTCTTGTAGAGATGTTAGACAGAAGACTGGCTGTGGTGTGGAGAGAAGTAAGGGTGGGCATGACAGAAAGTGAAGGCCAGTTAGGAAGCTACAGCTGTACTTTTCCAGAGGGGTCGCTATGCATGCCCTTTCTTTCTTTTTAAAAAAAATTATTTTTCAACTACAGTTTGCATTCAGTATTTTGTATTAGCTTCAGGTGTACAGCATAGTGGTTAGCAGTCACACACTTTACAAAGTGTTCCCCTGATATTTCCAGTACCCATGACACCATACATAGTTATTACAATATTGTTGACTGTATTCCCTATGCTGTACTTTCTACCCCCTGACTATTTTGTAACTATCAATCTGTACTACTTAATCCTTTCACCATTTTCACCCAGTCTCCCACCCCCCCCATCTCCCCTCTGGCAAACGTGAGTCTGTTCTCTGTATCTATGAGTCTGTTTCAACTTTGTTCATTTATTCTGTTCTTTAGATTTCACATATAATTGATATTACCAGTAATTGCCTTTCTCTGACTGACTTATTTCACTTAGCATAATATCCTCTAAGTCATTCCATGCTATCGCGAATGGTAAGATGTTTTATGGCCAAGTAATAACTATATATATATAGCTCGTTTATGCACTCATTTATTGATGGGTACTTGAGTTGCTTCCATATCTTGGCTATTACAAGTAATACTTCTGTGAGCATAGGAATGCATATATTCTTTCAAATTAGTGTTTTGGGTTTCTTTGGATATATTTCCAAAAGTGGAATCGCTGGGTCATAAGGCAGTTCCATTTTTAATTATGTGAGGACCCTCCCGATTGTTTTCATGGTGGGCATGCATGAGTCAAGGTGGTAGAGCCACCTTCACTTGGAGTTCTGTGTGTCAGGGCTGACCACCTCGCTGTAATCCTGCCTGCTCCCTCCCTGGCTTGCGTCCTGATCAGAGGGTCCCCTGGGCCCCGGAAGGGAGAGAGCAGGATGTGGAATGATTTGGGGATAGTCTGGTGATGTGGATATTTGTGACTTTTCTTTCTAATTGACTTAGCCTCATTGAAGGGTTTTCCCAGGCTCCTGAAGGCCAGAGCCCCTAACCTGCGTAGCCTGTCTGGAGTAATTCTTAGGGGAGAACTTGAGTGGCCCTGAGGGGGGGTGGGGCAGGCGAAGGAGAGATGGTGAATGTGTGGGGTTATTACACCTCTCTGCTTTTTAAAAAATATATATTTTTATTGATCAGAGAGTAAGGGAGAAGGAGAGAGAGATAGAAACATCAAGGATGGGAGAGAATCACTGATTGGCTGCTTCCTGCATGCTCCACACTGGGGATCCAAGCCCGCAACCCGGGCATGTGCCCTGACCAGGAATCAAACCATGACCTCCTGGTTCATAGGTCAATGCTAACCCCGAGCCACACCATCCGGGCTTGTCTTTCTTCTTTACTCTGCCATCAGCCACCTGTCGGGGGGAGGCCCTGGGGAGAACAGCCAGCCGCCTGGAAGAGCAGATGCGGAGAGCATGGCGGTGGGCTGAGTGACGACCTGTCCCACAGAAAGGCCCAGGCAGCGGTAGCAGTGGCATCTGAAGGCCATTCTAAGCCAGGTCGTACTTTTCCGGCTCAGATCCTTGAGATTCTCAATTTTGTCAGGTTGTGGCAGAAAGGAAATTAGGAAATCTCCTTTCATTTGATGGTTGTATTTTAAAGAATTTTTCTTCTTCCAGTACATTATAAAAGCAAAGCAGAAAGATACTCAGAAAAAGCATAAAAGTCATTCAGTTCTATCATCCAAGACAGATAGGTTAGCATTCAGGGTCTTTTTATGATTCTTAGATGGTGTTACATGTTCAATTTTACATCTGGTTGCTTTTTTGCTTAACACAGGGACATTTTCCTCTTGACACAGTTTTTAAATGAAAGATAGAAGAACATTAAAAACGATACCAACCTCATCTCTGCAGTGGGCCGGGCTTCCTCCAGTTTCCTCTGAAATCTCGGTGCTTTGCTAATCTCATGCCTGTCTGTCTGTCTCTTTCTCTCAGCACATCTGTCTCCCATTGTATCTAGATGCTTGGCAAGGAGAGGTCTTAGCGAGCTGAAGTGGAGACAGGGCTACAGACCTGTAAGCCATGGTATTCACGATCAGGGATGTGCCCCCTGGCAAATGTTCTCATGGGAGTTAGGGACTGTGTAAAGGAAGGACAGGCCTGGTCCTATAAGGTGGGAACGTACACCAGATGCATGACCTTGGTCAACTTGCTTGAACTTGAACTCGTGTGTCTCCTCTGCCCTCATTCGGAGGATGTCACGGAGGAGCCTAGAGGTCAAGGCCAGGCTTCCAGCTTCAAAACCCTGCGATTCCACACGAGGAGGAGCAATGTGAGATGCTCCAGGCCAAAAAGAGCTGTGTCATGCGGCTGCGAGGGAGGAATTGCGATACCCAGTAACTTAGTCATTTCGACATCACTGTCGAGCGATGAGAAACAGGCTCTCTCTCCTTTGCATATCAGCAGGAGTCATGAGTTACCTGCTCTCCAGCCCAGTTTCGGAACACCCTTCATTTGCTTTAAGTGACCTAATGGTTGGGTTACAGGCACTTGGGTTATATGGCACCTGAGTGACCACTTGGATCCACTTTGTGTCAACGAGGAGTTTCTTTGTCCCATGCCTGTCGGAGTCGCTCAGATTTCTACTTATCTGCAGCAATGGGCAATAGGAAACCTGGGTCCCCCTATGCCGGCCCATTGACCAGAAGACTCTGAGTGCCAGCCCACTTGTTTGTAACTTATGCTCGTTTCTTCTGGCCCTAGTGGTCCCTCTTCTCCGTGGCAGCTCTGTAGGCATTTGCCTGGTATTGGCCCTGCCTCCTAGAGCCCCGGCCAGGGGCTGACCACCCTCCTACTCTGCCCGCGTCTCGTTAGGGTTTACGGGCTCCTCTTCTAACAGAGATCCCCAAATAGGCACTCTCACTGATGGTGGGTCCTGGTCCTCCTGGACCCCTTTGACCACCAGCAAACCCCAATGTCCATGTTTGTGGGAACACACTGAGCATCCTCCTGGCTGTGCCTGATTGAGGAAGAACATGAGAAAGCCCTTCCAAGCTGTTTTCTTCACACCAAGTATTGAGTGAAAGGGGGCCGTGTGGTCAGAGTGGCGGCAGTGGAGGGACAGGGGCCATTGTTTTAGCCCAGAGGAGCCGAGAAGAAAATCACTCAGGTCATCAAAGTTAGGTCGGCGTTGATCCGCCGCTGCAGCTACTTCAGTTTCTTCCGTATTATTTCTCCTGATTCGTCATTTGTGTACAAATCGAAAAACACTGGCCCCTGGTTTGAGCCCCTGTGACTTTGCTTGATGGGTGGCTGCCTTCATGTTTTTCCTTTCCACTCTTCACGTCACCGCAGGGACTCCTGTCTGACTGTGTCTCCTTCCAAATGCAGGTGGTGCTCCCCACCTTTATTCTGGAGAAGCGATCTTTGCTGGAGATGTATGCGGACTTCATGGCACACCCAGACCTGCTGCTGGCCGTCGCTGCGGGAGCCACGCCGGAGGAGAGAGTCATTTGCTTTGTGGAGTATTATCTCACCGCCTTCCACGAGGGCCGCAAGGGGGCCTTGGCCAAGAAGCCTTACAACCCCATCATCGGCGAGACATTTCACTGCTCCTGGGAGGTTCCCAGGGACAGGGTCAAGCCAAAGAGGACTGCCCCCCACTCTCCTCCCAGCCAAGAACACCTGATTGCCGAGGAGCCTGCGGAAAGCTACAAGCTACGGTTTGTGGCCGAGCAGGTATCCCATCACCCACCCATCTCCTGCTTCTACTGTGAGTGCAAGGAGAAGAGACTGTGTATCAACACTCACGTATGGACCAAAAGCAAGTTCATGGGCATGTCCGTGGGGGTCTCTATGATAGGAGAAGGTAAGCCATGTCCCATGTTGGATGCAGTTTTGACTCTTCCACAGTGATGTTTGCATACCTGATAGATGATGGATAATTTTGTTTGTGGATTTCCTTGTTTCTGTTTTGTTTTGGAATTGGGGGTGAGTGAGTAGGTGGGTGAGTGTGTGGGTGGGAAAGAGGGAAGGGTTTTGTTATTTTGGGACCAGATCCTGGTAATTTCCCGATGGGGCCAAGGTGATGGACTAGACGGGATGTAACTATTTGCCTAACCGGCTGCCCCCCTGGATCTTCACATGCCATATGCATGTGTGTAGTGGCCTTACATAGGCTTTATTTTCAGCTTTGCATGAATATTAGAGTTGGCTCCAAATCCGTGAAACACATTTGTATTCATTCTCACCGAGTTCTGGCTCACAGACAATGAGGATGACAGCGCTACCTATTCACAATCTGCTCATAAAAATTCCCCATCAAAGCTCTGGCCTCAGAGCTGCGGGTTCTGAAGCACGCAGTGTAATCGCACCCCTCCTGGGTAGAGTTTCTCGTTTAGCAAATAGCTGTGAAGGAAGTCGATGGGTTGTTTGAAGAAACCTGTAATAATCCTTGTGAAATTCAAGCCTCTGTGTTAGCAGCTCTTTACCTTCTTTTGAGTCTCAAATACTTTTGAGACTCAAGGATGTAGACTCACTTCCCAGAAAGAAAAAAACAAACACCCAAACTCAAAACTTGGCTTTCAGTTCAGGGCGTATATGGCTCCTTGAAAGTCCTTCTGAAACCCCGTGAGATAAGAACACCTTCCATTCACTTCGCACATTTTCACTGAGCACCTACTAGAAGTCAGACCTGGTCCTCCGAGCTGTGGATAGTTGCATGAACAAAACAATCCTTAAAAAGCATCTCTGTCCTCATGAGGCTTCTGTCCTGTTCTACAAGGGAAACACAGTTATGTGCGTTGTGTTGGAAGGTAAATGCTTTGGAGAAAAAGGAAGCAGAGAGGGGAGCTGGAAGTGGTGTGGGGAAAGCAAGAGAGCTTTAGGATGGGTGGCGGCTGAGAAGGCCTCACTAGGAAGGTGACATGTAGGCCAAGACCTACAGGGGGTGATAAAGGACAAGGCAGAAGGAGAAACCAGAATTGGAGAAGGTCCGGGAGTCACAGGCGGCCCAGGAATGTAGAAGGGGTGGTGGGCAGCAGGTGATGACCAGGGGAGGGGGTGGCCGGACAGAGGACGTTAGGGTCCCTCGAGGGCCATAGCAGGCCTGTTTCCCTGAAGCTGAGAAGATAAACTGACTCCAGGTGTTTCTGGAGGGGGAAGGGTGGAGGCCGGGTCTTTCATCTCTGGCCTCTCTTCTGATCCCAGTGACACGTTCCCCAACTCGGCCTCCTCCTCGGAACCACGGCAGGGAGCTGCCCAGTGCAGCACCGTTTGGGTGAGGGCCACGCGGCAGGTCCCAACCAGCATGTGTCGGCCCAGGCCCCGGACCCTGCAGTGTTCTGAGCAGGGAGCTCGGGTTCGAACACCTCAGGCCGCTCTTACTGGTGAAAGCAGGGAGGACAGTGCAGGAAGAAGACTGCTCAGGGCCCCGTGGGGGAGGGTGATGTTCGCACTGATTTGTACACTTGCATCTGTAATAAGAGGTGAGAGTGGCGTGAATCTCGATGTTGACTCCTCTGGGGCTCTGTGTTTCCGTCGGTTGGCAAAGGCCCACCCAGCACCCCAAGGTCTGTACTGGTGAAGTCTTCCCCTTTGTTTCAGAACAGAACTGGGGATCTGGAAGATTCGTTTCATTCTGTTTAATTTTATTACGTGTCTTCAAATTCCCACATACTGTATCATGTGAAGGAGAGACGTTCGTGTGCTAGAGAAGAAAAGCGTTGAGGCAGTTCCCACCCTCAGTTTATACTGAAGCCCATGGGAGTGGGAGATGGCCTGCACCTTCTGCAGACACTGCGCCCCCTCTCTGTGATTGATTGATAGCTTTATCCAATCATTGATTGAATGACTGTTAAAATGTCATCTGGAATAATCCGTCCAGCCATTAAGTTTTATTAATATAGTAGAATAACCTTTCTTTTTTGTTAGTCCTCACCTGAGGATATTTTTCCCATTGCTTTTTTTTTTTTCCCAGAAAGTGGGAGGGAGAGAATAGGAGAGAGAGAGACATAAATTGGTTGCCTCCTTCCCGCATGTTAATTAAATGTGCCAGCTTGTAACACGCGATCTTATTTCCCCGCAACAAAATACTCCGAAGCAAGCGGTTCTGGTTCCTGGGCTCAGCTCCTTTGCGGGGCCGGGTATGGGAGACGGGTGTTTTCTTTCCCTCACTCATCCCCTGCGTGGATCCAGCACATGCCATGAATCTTTTGACTGAGTCTGAAGCACCATTTTCCCAACCCACTCATTTTCAAATTTAGAAATCAGATGGATCCCCTTGCAGTTTTGTGTGCAAATACATGGACTTATCTCTTAACTGATTGCCTTAGGCTGAGGCGTATTTAGCTACAATAAAATGCCATTATAAGGAGCTTCATTCTGCCTTGGATTCACTTAGGTTGCAGCTCAGAGTCTGTCCCCCACCCCCATTGTCCTCAACTCTGGCACTGCGACCCCTAATTGAGACACTGTGCAGTCACCCCATGCGCTTTGTCCACTACTCATCACCTCCCCCCCCCCCCCTGCTGGGAGCAGAGGCCCATTCAGCTGCTCCTGCAACCCACCTGCCCCTAACACACCAGGACAAGCGCTGAGTAAATGGCACAACCTCTTGAGTCTGTGGGAAAGGCAATCAGTCCCGGCAAGCGCAGTGGCACCTTGGCCCGGTGCTGAGTGTGGCCGCTGCCGCTGCTGCATCCCAGGTCCCCAGAATCCCCTCCCCTCTGTGACTCTGTGCTTTCCAGAAAAATGTTCTATCAGAATATTTGGGTTCCTCGGGTTGAGATCGGGAATGAAATTATTTAAAGTTTTAATGCCTGGCCTTGTGTTGGTTGATAAATCCGTTTGTGGGATTTAAGACTCACCTCCACGGGGGCAGATTGATGCTTTGGCATTTTTCGGTTTCTCCCGGCTCACAGGCTAATGAAAGAGGCGCTTTCCTTGGGATCCCATCTGTACGCCTGGTGTTAATACGGTCTTTTATCCCTGCTAGGGGCAGGTATTCTTTTTAATGCAGCCCTAAAGGTATGAGTTCGCGTTGAGCAGGCATCCTTGCACGTTATTTAATAAGTGAGCGCACAGTCATGGATTTCAGCCCAGAGCCTAAGGAATGTGGTCTCACTAATGCCTTGCGAGCAGCTTGGCCCAGGGGCTCACTGGTGTCAGGGGACTTGAGGGAAGTGCCACTTGGTTTGGGAGAGGTTTTTCTAAAGATGAGCGCCAGGAGGGTGCCTCCCACCGCTCCCGCACCCCCCCCCTCCCGCATGCATCCCCCTCTTTATTCCCAAATGGGAATCCCACTGTTAAGAATTCGCCCATTGAGAGCTGCTTTAGAGAGGAAGGCGGGCTTAGGATGTAAACCCCGCAGGATCCCGGTGGTGTGTCAGGCTGTGTGCTTGGAACTGAGGTTTAGAATCGCCTTCCCATCCTTAACCACAGCCCAGGGAGGCACAGGGACCGCTTCCCTGGGGTGCAGAGAAGTTAAGATCTTGCTCTCAGGATAATGGCAGAACTCTTTAACATGCTTTTTTGAAGTTTCAGACATAAGGTCTGGCCCCTCCTGGCCTGGCCAGCCTCCACGCTGTACACACCATCTCCCTTTGTGCTCACAGGCCCTTTTCTCAGCCCCTTCACGCTCACCGCGCTCCTTCCCACCGCCTGGCCTTGGCACGGGCTCTTCCTGCTGCCTGGAATCCTCCCCCCTCTTCGCCTACTCAGCTCCTACCCAGCTCACCTGTCCTTCCCTCGGGGACACCTCCCTTCCAGGTCACTTCCCAGGGGAGGCCTCCGTGGCCCGGGCACCTCTCCCTCCCACCTTCATCACAGTTACAGTTTGGGGTTTGCTTGGTGACTGGTCAGTGCCCACCTTTCTGGTCCGTCCTTGAGGACAGACAGGGGTCTGCCTTATTCACTGTTGTATTCTCGGTGCCTGGCCCACAGTGGGGCGCACAAGACATAAATGCCGGCGAATGAGCAGCCAGCCTTGGCAGAGGGGGGCGACCAGTGCCCTTGGCAGGCAGCTGCTCGGTCTCTCCCGTGCCTCCGGATCCCCAGCTGCCCCTCTCGCGTCTGTGTGCCTGACCGTCTCCTCCTCTCTCCCTGGAGGTGTGCTGCGGCTCCTGGAGCACGGGGAGGAGTACGTGTTCACCCTGCCTAGTGCCTACGCCCGCTCCATCCTCACCATCCCCTGGGTGGAGCTCGGAGGAAAAGTCAGCATCAACTGTGCCAAGACCGGGTACTCGGCAACCGTGATATTCCACACGAAGCCTTTCTATGGAGGGAAAGTCCACAGGTAGGCAGCGCGGGGAGGCTCCGTCTCCGTCTTATCACGATGCCCTGGGGTCCATTTCTCCACCAGAAATTGGGTTCCCGCCATGGGATGCATTGACAGTCAAGATAAAGTTAACATCTTTTTTCAAAAGAGGTGCTGCTTTGTTTCCCCTTCCCATGGCAGGTTGTTTTTTTGTTTTTGTTTTTTTGTTTTTTTTTAAACCCTTCTCATGTAAAATTAACGGTGAAATCATTTGGGAATGTATTAGCAAACACACACCAGAGAAAAAAGACACTTCCGTTTGTTACAGTAAACGCACCCTCCTGATGCCGCAGCCTGTTTCTCTGATCTGAAGCAATTTGATCTGTGAACCCAGACTCTGCCCGGGAGCACCCCATTCATGTTAAATTGGCTTCTTTAAGTCTCCCGAACCCCGTATCCTCTGTGAGATCTTTGCTTTAGGAGCTGGGGAAGCCCAAGCCTAAGAAATGGAAGGCGAGGTCTGCTGTTTGCAGAAGCATAGCGTTGTTTTTATTGCTCCAGTTATAAAAATCCCTCCCTCAGAGCAGATCCGTATACAAACAGGCTCCCGTCCCTGCCCTTTTTTGGGGAAAGTGTTCTGTATGATGTCACAGTGTCTGTTGCGGGGGAAGTGGGCGCCCTCAGTGGCCGTTTTGGAGCCAGACCCAGGGGCTCGCAGGGTGACCACATGCTCTGCTCCCCAGCTCCACCTCCTGTCAAGTTGGCAGCTTGAAATCAGCGGTGGTGGGGCACCATGGAAATTGGCAAACGCTACAGATCCGTTTTTTTCCCTCCTGGACAGCCATTGTTAAACCTTTACCAGCACACCCCTAATGCCTTTCCCCTGTGCGTGGCCTGGACGTCTCCTGATGCGGCCTGAGAGCCTTTGCTCGCCACCTGGGAACCTTGGCCATGTTCAGGCTCAGGCAGAGAGCTTCCAAGCCTGGGTTCGAAATCTCAAATTCAACCTGAGTTGGGCTGTTAGGAAGAGAGGAGCTGGCCTCCTACGCTTGGCTGCCTGGAGCAGGACTCCCCATTTCTCCCGTGTTCCTCTGCCTGTGCAGCAAGTTCTCAGGCAGAGAGGGAGCTGGGATCCGCTTTCACCCAGAGCTGGAACCCGGAGCCCCCTCGGGCCAGGCAGGTGAAGCGAGAGGTCACAAACCTGCAGACAGTACTTTTAGAGCCCGCGGAAGGTTGGTGTGAGCAGGAGAAGGTATCCATGCAAGGCCAAGCACAAGGATAGTGTTGCTCAGCTTTCATTAGATTAGCCTATTAACTGATCTGTAGACTTGATTCATCTCTCACCAGTTTTTCCATCAATGCCTTCGTTTTGTGTTCAGGGACATTAGATCCCATTTTATAAGCTAGACTTTGAGCAAAACACTAAAAAAACGATTCCTCTCCATGCCACCCCATTAAAAAAAGAATCTCCCAATGTGAGTCCACCTTTTCCAGTCTCTGTTTTTTTATAATGTTGCAAAGCGTGTTCCTTTGATTCCTTCCTTCATTCAGGGTCACGGCAGAAGTGAAGCACAACCCAACCAACACCATTGTTTGTAAAGTCCACGGGGAATGGAACGGCACCTTAGAGTTCACCTACAACAACGGAGAAACCAAAGTCGTGGACACGACCACGTTGCCAGTGTGCCCTAAGAAGATCAGACCTCTGGAGAAGCAGGGGCCCATGGAGTCCAGGTGGGCATCAGGCTGTTTCTCTCCAGCTGTTTCCCTCTGCGCTCGACCCAGGGGACAGAGAGGAAGCCTTAGAAAGCTCAGCAAACGGAACGGGCCGGGAATCCTGCTCTGACTTGAGATATTTGGATTTCCCACTGTGTGTCATTGAGCAGTAGAGCCTTTGAATCTTTCAGTAGGGGGTGGAGGGTGAAGACAGTCTGCCGCAGACTTTTAATGCCTGTCCCCAAAGAGTTTGTCAACTCAGCTGGACTGTTGCTTCATTACAAAGTTAAATACAGGGAGTTGCTAGTAATCAAAGAACCGTGCAGTGAAGCTACGAGGCACTTTTTCTTTCTTACCAGATTAGCAACATAATTTTTAAAAATTCAGTGCTGACAAGGGTGTGATCAAATTGACGTTCGATGCCCTGTGCTTATAGTAGGAATGTGTGAGGTTTGGCTGCATGGATCATTCATTCAGTTTAATCAGTGTTGTATTTCTGGGAATTGATTCTAAGGAACAGTTCTTAAATTCAGAAAAAGTTTCAAGCATAAAATTAAATATATATTTATATCCTATATAATAAAGAGGTAATATGCAAATTGACCATCACTCCAACACACAAGATGGCCGCCCCCATGTGGACACAAGATGGCCAGCAGGGGAGGGCAGTTGGGGGCGATCAGGCCAGCAGGGGAGGGCAGTTAGGGGTGACCAGGCCAGCAGGGGAGGGCAGTTAGGGCAATCAGGCCAGCAAGGGAGCAGTTAGGTGTTGATCAGTCTGGCAGGGGAGTGGATAGGGGGTGATCAGGCTGGCAGAGGAGTGGTTAGGGGGTGATCAGGCTGGCAGGCAGAAGCGGTTAGGGGCAATCAGGCAGGCAGGCAGGTGAGCGGTTGGGAGCCAGCAGTCCTGGATTGTGAGAGGGATGTCCGACTGCCCACTGGGATTGGGCCTAAATGGGCAGTTGGACATCCCTCAAGGGGTCCAAGATTGGAGAGGGTGCAGGCTGGGCTAAGGGACACACACCCTCCCTACCCACCCCCATGCATGAATTTCGTGCACCGGGCCTCTAGTATAATATATCTATTTAAAAACCTAAACAAACAAAAGAAAAAGCAACCACCTGCCTGTTTAGCAGGAGGAAACGGCTAAGTAAGAGTATCTGACCAGTTCGCATGTCTGCGCTACGGCATGAATATGCTGCGACCCCTTCGAGTGATGTGTATGCAGGCACACGGGCAGACTCTGCTTGGAATATGCCCATTTGATTTTTCAACCAGGTCAGCAAATGGTGGCCCGGGGCCAAATGTAACCTGTAGCTAATATCTGTAAAATTTTATGGGAACATAGCCATGTTTATTGGTTATGGCTGCTTTCCTGCTACAATGGCAGTTAAGTGGTTGGGACTGAGACCATATGGCCTGCCAAGCCAAGATGTTTACTGTCTGGCCCTTTACAGAAAATATTTGCCTTATCTAAAAGCATATGCTGCTCTTTAGAAATACGAGGTAGGATTAAAATGAAATAACAGATGATTCGGTGAAAGGTTTGCCTTTACCAGAAGTTTGTAACCAATGGGAAGTGTGAATTCTGTAAAATTGAGGCGGATGCAACAGTGCGTACAAACCATACGTTGTAACTAAGTTTAATACAACCAGGGCCTCAGTACCTCTGGAACCTCTGCTTTGTTGTAGGATTAGCACGCGCTTTCCCGTTCTTCTGTTTGGGGGCCGTGTAACCTTCTCTGTGTCCAAATGGAGGGCGTGAACTCCCACCCGTTGGCTTTTTCAGGTCAGCCTACCGGGCACTAGTCGCAGGACAAGGGACAGACTGCGGGCGGGAAGAAAGCTCCCCCCTTGCCCCTGACGGAGCCTTTCCAGGGTCAGGAACCTTGCAGTTACTACCATGGCATGTCTGTTGTTGCTGGTTTGGCAGTTGAGAACAGAACTGATGCCCTTGTGTTGTTGTTCTAGGGATATGGAGTAGGTTAGCTACTCCTCATCAAGTCCCTTTGCTGCCTCTCTTAGCCAGGGGAACTCAGAATTCAGCCTGGAGTGGGGGTGGGGTCTGGTATGGGAGTAGGACAGAGGGGTGCCACCTCTTTTTGGCTTACGTATGCAGACTTTACTGAAACATGGAGCTGAACGGCAGGGAAACCGAGTCCAGCCCACCTTGTGTTCCCTAGGAAACAGCCCTGGAAGGTGGTAGAGTATCTGGTCCAGGGGTTCCCTTGCTGTTCAGAACACCTGAGTCTACTACACAGCAGGACTACCAGGCCTTTCCTGCATGGCTGGGCGGGGGCAGTGGTTAGACCAGTTCTCCCAGCCCTCACAGTGATGCTGGCCTCGGCGAGCCCCCTTGGAGGGGAGGGAACCACTAGCTATCAGGGAAGAGTGAAGATACTTGCCCTGTGATGCCAGCCACAATCCTGCTTCAGCCACTCGCCGGCCTTTGCCATGAGGCTCTCCTGGACTTTCTGCTTTTCTCACTGACCTGCTCCCACCCTCCCCACCTAAAGGCTCCTCACCTTTCTGCCCTTTCTTTTGAAGTTTAGAGACTTCCCCAGATGAGCCCCCAACTTCTCCCCACCGGTCCCCATCCTAGTAGCGCTATTGGTTGGGTCCCCGTGTGTCTGGCCAGAGCTTTGTCTGGGGCCAGTTCTTGTCCTACTACCCCTCTCTAGTCCTTGGGCGTCTCTGCCTTCTAAACTTGGGGCCACTGTCTTATGAGGCTTTTCATGGGAGGTCCTGCTCTTGAGAGCACCCCCCCCCCCACCAGATGTCCTTATGCCCAGCCCTTCCCCTGGCACCAGATGTGTCAAGGGTGTGGGTGATGAAAAAGACAGTGATATGACCCAGCCCCGCCTCATCCTGATGTGGCTAAGTGAGGAAGTGGTGATGGTGCCCTGCTCTCCCTCAGTTCCTGTCCTCACCCCCTGGAACAGAGTGTATGAATCAGGGGTGGTCCTGGGAAATCCGAGAAAAACTGCACAAGATAGGAGCCAATCTAGGCCGCCTTTTACAATGAATGAGTCGGGCAGAGAATTAACTTCCTGTGTAGATGTGGGTGAGATGACAGAGCCTGCAGCAAAATCAACTCCTCCCTCCCTCCCCCTTCTAACTCCTAATACCAGGTTTCCCCGTGGGAAACCAGCCATTGTCCATGTATCAGCTTGTTGACCTTGGGCAAGTCATTTCACCTTACGTGAACCTATTTTTCCTTCCCTTTAAAATGGGGGTGCTAATACAGCATCTATGTCATTGTGTTACTGTGATTAAATGAGTTTATATGTAAATATGAGTTAATATGGTGAACACCATCTAAGCGTCTGCTTTATTGTTGTAGCAGCAGCATAGCCGGGTAGCCCTGGTTTCAAATCCTTGCTTCTAGCAGTCTTTGAGGCACCTGCAATGAGCTACCTCTACGGATGGCCTGCCCAGATGTCCTCTTCCCTGCTCTGGCCCCTCCTTATGGATGATGACCCTCCTTGAGCCTGCTGTCCCTGCCTGACCACTTCCTCTCCTCTGTCACCCCCAGGAACCTCTGGCGGGAGGTGACCCGCTACCTGCGGCTGGGGGACATCGATGCTGCCACCGAGCAGAAGCGGCGCCTGGAGGACAAGCAGCGGATGGAGGAGCGGAAGCGAGAGAACCTCCGCACCCCATGGCAGCCCAAGTACTTTATCCAGGAGGTAACTTCACCACCTGTTTGGGTGCTTGTCCTGAGGGGCAGATGGATTTGTTTGGCTAATGCAGTGGTTTGGATAGACAGAAAGATGGGGCAGGAGAGGTCCTGGGAAGATGTGGGATAGCTTGGCTCCAGCTTGGGTTGAGGGCGTCCTCTGGGCAGAACTGAGCACCCTGTCCCTCTGGCAGCCTCCATCAGAAAAGCCCATCGGCCTGCCAGGGAGGGAGAGGCATGGGATGGCAGACCTGGATGCTGTCCTAGTCATACAGAGAAACAGGCCCCTGCTACTTTATCATTAGCTGCAGTGAAGTGCCCTGCTGCCCGCTCCACACCGGGTGAGCTGGGACCTTCATGACAGAACTGCTTTCAGAGCTCTGCCTCCTGTGGGCCAAATGGGACAGACATGCTCGACAGGCCGGCCTGAGTCCTGTGCCCGAATGCTGCTGCCACCACCCAGGAAAGTGACATGCGAAGGCAGAAATAAACCCTTACGAGTGCCCACCCCTGGGCAATGGGCAAGGCACTCTGTGCTCAGTTGAGGCTCTTATGCTCTTGAAATGGTTTGTGGAGCAACTGGGAAGCATTCGAACAGAAGTGGGAATAACGGGAGTCAGAGGCCACTTTAAGGCAGGTCCTCAGGAGCCGGCAGCATCCACGAGAAACAGGCTGGGAGGACTGGGGCAGACGTGAGTCTGTATCTAAAGAGGGTTGATGCCGCTTACCTCCAGGTGATCACAAACTGTCCAATTCTTCAAGTTTTCACATGGTATGAAGGAATTTTTAAAAATGTAAACACTGAGAACCAATTGAAACCTGTCTGGGCTTTCTTTGGCTCAGGTGCTGGTAGGCCTGACCTGCAACAAGGAAGGATTACTGTGTAGGTAGAAGGCCTTGGGTCAGTTAGTAACCGTGAGGTAGACTCCAGGTCAGGAGCAGAAAGTAGCCCCTGTCCCCCCAGAGGCGGGGGCTGTGGCTGTGGAGGCAAGACTCCAAGGTTGGATTCTGGCTCAGGCAGAAGGCCTGTTAGAGACTCTGCCTTTATGAGACTCTGAGTGGGAATCTTGTCTGGAAACCTTGCCCAGGTGAGATGAATCTGTATTGTTAGTCACGGTTCCCCAGAGAAACAGAACAGAACCAACAGGAGACATAACTGCATGTAGATTTATTACAAGGAACTGGCTCATGGATTATGGAGGCTGAAAATCCCCAGGATCTGCTATTTGCAAGCTGGAGACCCCATGGAAGCTGATGATGTAATTTAGTCCAAGTCTGAAGGCTGAGGACCGGGAGCCAATAGTATAAATCCCTGTCCGGGCAGATGAGATGTCCCAACTCAAGGAGGCAGAAAACAAGGCAGATTCCTCCTTCTCCCACTTATTTTCTTTTTAGGTTAACAGGTTGGATGATGCTCACCCACAATGGGGAAGGCAATCTCCTTTGCTGAGCTCACTAATCAAATGCTAATCTCATCCAAAAACACAGACACCCAGAAATTGTGTAATCTGGCCACGCATGGCCTGCCAAGTTGACATAGATAATTAACCATCACACAATCCTTTAAGGATCCTTCTGTGAGGTGAATCTGGTCTGATACTAGCTTGTCTGGCTTCTGTGGAAAGATACACAAAAACAAAATGACAAAAGAAAACATACTGTTCCCTGCTGAGTTTAATAAAAGCCCCCGTGTTTGTAACAGAAGGCTTGAGGATATGTAAAGAATAAAAATCACCCCCAAACCAGAATCATTATCATTTAGTATATGCCCTTCTAGCCTAGCACCAGGCTGAGTGCACCATCTTGATTCTTGCCGTTTCTCACTGGTGTTGGATTGGTGGTATTTCTAGTGTGCGCTGATGTGTGACTATCCTGCTGGTGAGAGCTTTTGTTGGACATTTCCCTCCAGGCTGATAGGCTGTAAATCACTGGTTTGGGCAAATTCCTCACATGCAGGTCTCCGCTTCTCTCTTGTCTGTTCATCTAACACGCACCCACCCCCACCCTGTCCTGCTGTTTAAAAATGCTCCTCCCTCTTAATCTTCCTTGATATAAACCAACAAAGCCCCCCTTTTGTTAATTTTTGCGGGATTTCCTCCTAAAATGCTAGCATGCGAAGATCATATGGGCTTTAAAAGCTGAGGAGGGGTAGTGAGACCACCAGCCTGGCACAGCTGAGATGCCAGGAACAAGGCGGACGCACATACTGGTGGTGGTCCCGACAGATGCTAACAGTGCTTTGCATGGTACTAAGCTTCCAACCTACAGAGCCTGGACTCTTGTTCCTCCCCTTTGCCTGCTGAGAGGTCTCTGTGTAACGTCTCCTCCCTTCTCTTATAGGGTGATGGCTGGGTCTACTTCAATCCCCTGTGGAAGGCACACTGACCGGGTGGAGGTGCAGAGCCTTCAGGAAGAGCCCCGTTTTTGTAGGAATTAAAGTGGTACAGTATCAAGGTTCTGTTGGTATTCACTGAGATCGCTTGATATCATTCAAGAAATGGTACCTGAAAAATTCTATACTGTGAAAAATGTACTCCAAACTCTGCTATACGATTAAGTTTATTCAAGAGCCATTTGGGGCATGTGTGTGTACAGTTGTGAGCTCTTGGCATACTATATGTTCACACACATGCCATTGTATACATGTCTGCTGATTATTACACATGTAAATACTGCACTTACCAAGAGTTAAGTGGGTAATTATGGGCTCCTTTTTATCAATGATTGGCCTTTTCTATTTTTCACTCTGCCAAAAATGTTTTGCACTTACAAAAGTATTCTCACATAGTCAACTCCTGTCAAAAAAAAAAAGGGGGGGGGAGGGGATTGGCATGGCCCAACTGATATCCATCTGGTAGAAAATGGCTCGTTCCTGTCATTTCAAAATTATTATGATTCCCACCTCTCACCCCGCGGCATTTCACCTGTCCATACTGCAGAAAGATAAACGGCTATTTTCTGCTGAATGGGAGTGGGCAGAAAGCTATTCCAGGTTTATGCCAGAGCCTTTCAGGGTGGAGCACCTCTGGGAGAACCTAGAGCCAGGCCCACCTTGGAGTTTGCCTCTCATCTACTTGCCCCAGAAACTGACAGTTTCTCCTGCTCAAAGCACTAGTCATACATTTTTTTAGAAGCTGCTGCTTTTACAGTAGAAAACAAGTCATATGGAGACTTCACTACTTTTATGATGAAAAAAGGGCTTTCGAAGTTAAATATATGCATGCATATAATTAAACATGCACAACCACAACCTCAATCTTGTATTTAGTTTTGGGGAAAAGAATTTCCTGTGGTTTTTTTTTTTTTTTTTTTTTTCACCTCTATTATTTGACCCAAACTCTGCAGCAAGAAAACCACTGTGATTAAGTGTTCCATGGTTTCAGTTGAATTTCAGTCCTCAACCTTTACAAACGAGGTCAAGACACAACTAGAATATAAAGGAAGGAAAAATATAACATTTGATTTTTGCTTACTGCTTATTATTTTATTTTTTACTGTACCACTCTGAAGAATATTTATAAAATCCAGTAGCATGAATGCTTCTCTGTAGTAATACTAACTTGTGCCTTTTGTCTGCTTTCTTAAGACCAAATGTTCACACTTTGTAGATATTAGACAAATATATTTCGATTAAATACTATACCTATCTGTGTGTCTTTTATTTTTAGGGATTCAAAAGTTCTGTTGGAATTGATGGCTCTAAATGAGCTCAAATTTTGTTAATTTGATGTGAACAGCATACATATTTACATCAAAACAGTATTTCAAACATGAGAAATCTACCAAACATTACGGATATTCCATGACAAGTTTGTAAGAACATTTAACTCATATCTAGTGAATGTTTTATTTTGTCAAAAGTTACTACCAGCAAAGTAGTAATGTAGGCATATTTAGGTGTACAGTCTTAAAACACCTGGGAGAATAAGCATTTGGAACTATTTTATTTCTGAGAGGAAAAGCAGAATAAATGCAATTTTTAGTCTTCTCATTGAGGATTTTTTTCTCAAAAGTAATTACTGTGGTGTTTTTAGATTTTCCAGCCTTACTTCAAAGTATAAACTATTTGGTAAGTAAAATATAGAGAAGGTTCACTTTTTGGGGGTGGGCTCATTGCCTTTTACAAAATTGTGAAATGTACCCACCTTTTTGACCCCAGGTACCACCACCACCACTATCCTGACTCCTGTTTCAGTTCTTTTAAGGATATATACCCATTAAGGATATATACCCAGATGTGGAAGTGCTGTATCATATGAAAATTCCATGTTTAATTTTTTGAGGACCCACAGTGACTACACTATATTTTGCATCCCACCAGCAATGCACATGGTTTGAATTTCTCTACATTTTCCCAAACATTTATTTTCTGCTTTTTTGTTAATAATAATCTTCTCAATGGGTGTAGAGCACTATCTTAACTGTGGTTTTGATTTGCATTTTCCTAATGATTAGTTATGGTGAGCATCTCATGTATGTATTGGCCATTTGTATATCTTTAGATGAATTGTCTATTTAACTTTGTTGCTCATTTTCTAATTGGGTTGTTTTATGTGTTGAGTTGTAAGAGTTCTTTATTCTGGAGAGCAATCTTTTATTAAGTGTTTTATAAATATTTTCTCCATTCTTTGGGTTGCCCTTTCACTCACTGTTGGTAGTATCCTTTAATGGACAAAATTTTGTTCAAGTCCAATTTCTCTATTTTTTCTTTTGTAGCTTGTGCTTCTGTTGTGATAGCCAAGAAATCTAATTTTATGGAGCTTCTCCCCTATGTTTTCTTCCAAGAGTTTTAGCTCTTATGTTTAGGCTTTTGATCCATTAAAGTTAACTTTTCTATACTATGTTAGGTAAGAGTTCAACTTTGCACATGGTTATTCTAATTTCTTAGGACCACTTGAAGAAAAACTTTCCTTTCCCCATTGAACACCTGTATCAAATATTATTAGACCACCTATGCAAGGATTTCTTCCTGAGCTCTCTATTCTATTCCATTGCCTGTGTATATAGCATCTAGGTTTGTGTAAGTACACTATACGATTGCTCGATGAAATCGCCTAGTGCATTTCGCAGAACATTTCCTTATTAAGTGTTGCGTGAAGACAGTTATTTTCTTTCTGGTTAATAGAGAGATTACATATAACATGCTAACATTGTAACAACCCATTTAAAATTAATACCCATACTCAATCGCATATAAAATGTTTTATAGTTTCACCTCTGTTGACATTACAAATTATATTTTTATATATTGTGTACCCATTAACATAGACTTATAATTATTTTTCTTTGAAATCCTGTAGAAGAAAAAATGTTATAGCTTTGAGTTTGTCTAATACCTTTCATTTCACCTTGAAAGATTTCATTTCTTGCAGGGCAGATGTAGTTGTAATGAACTCAGCTTCTACTTACTTGGAAATCGCTTAACTTCTGGTCATCTTTGAAAGACTATGTTGACAGGTATAGAATTCTTGATCCCAAAAACTTTAAATATAATTGAGCTGAGTGTCTTATGGGAGCTCCCTTTTACGTAATTGCTTTTTTTCCCCCTCACTACTTTTGAGATTCTCTCTTTGCCTTTCATCTTTGGTACTTCAATTAGGATGGGTTTTGGTGTGTACCTCTTTGGGTTCATTTTCCTTGGAACTGTTTGCTTCCTGGACTTGTATGGTCTATTTCCTTCACCAGGTTAGGGATGTTTTCCATCATTTCTTCTCCTTTTGGTAACTATGATACAAATGTTGGTATGCTCGATGATGTACCAGAGGTCCCTTAAATTCTCATCACTTAAAAAAATTATTTTGCTGTCCTGATTTGGTGTTTTCTACCATGTCTTCTGCATTGCTGATTTAATCCTCCGCTGTAGTCTTCATTTCCCACAGGTCCTTTTTCATGGTTCTATCTCTTTGTTGAGGTTCTCGGTGAGTTTGTCTATTCTTCCCTGAAGTTCACTGAGCATCCTTATAACCCGTACTTTGAACTCTGTATTTGGCACACTGCTTTTATTTAGTTCCTTTTCCTGGAGTTTTGTCCTGTTCTTTCATTTGGGACATGTTCGTGTCTTTATTTTGGCTGACTCTGTGTTTGATTCTATATATTAAGTAGATCTGCTACCTTTCCCAGTCTCAGCAGAGTGGCCTTATGTAGAAGGTGTCCTGTGAGGCACAATCTACCTATCACCTAAGCCAGGTGAGGTGTCCCTTGTTTGCTGTTGGCATGTCAGTGGGTGGGGTTGATCCTCAGGTGCACTGGCTATGAGGACCGGCCCTGGCTACAGCATATGAGCTGTTGTGTAAGGGCTGACCCTATGCAGCAGGAGCTTTAATGGGGCTGAGTTCACCCTTCAGGTGTGTCATTTATAGAGTTGGTTGGTGGTGCTCTAGTGTGGTCTCCTGCAGGCCACTGGGTGTTTTGGGAACTTTACTCTGGAAAAAGGCTCAGGCCACATAAGTAAGTCAGGGTCTCAGGTAATCACCAGAGTGGAACAAAATGGTGTTAATGGCTGTCTTTAAATGTCTTTATTTTTCCAGATTTTCCTCTGACTTCTCAGAACCTTAGATATTCTCTTGTTCCTCTACCCCCATTTCTTGCTAAAGCATCTCCAGGTCTATAGTCTCTCTGCAGCTTTTCCAAACCTGAGATCTGAGCCAAGTTAAGTGAAACAGAGACCAGGTCTTCAGGCAGCCCTAGACACATTAGAATGCTACAAGTAAGTGCTCTGCTCCATTATTTGAGAGAGGTCACTAGGAGATAGGTGGCTGCTTTCTCCCAACCATGCTACACTGTGGAGAGAGTGGGGCAAAAATGAATATACTTTACACCCTGACATTTCCTATTATTTTTGAATATGACTTTTTCTTCAGTGGGCATTTGTTCAGTTGCTATAGACCACTGATTGCTTTCTAGAACCCTTATAACACAAGCACAGTGGAAAAATCAAATCACTGCAATGATTTTCCTTATTAACCAAAATCCAACTCAAATAAGAATCAGGTCATCCCTGAGGAGCGAGGGCTCCCAGCACCACATGTGGCTCCCCAACCTGGGGCATCAGTGCTGGGAAGAGGAGTCTCCACAACATCTGGCTGTGAAAACTTGTGGCGATTGTATCCAAGTGAGACAGAGTGCTGCTAGAGTCTCAATCGAGGGGCCTGAAAACAGGCTTGCTTGCTCACTAGCACTGGGGGCAGCACCTATATCGGCACCAAGGACATACAGAAAAGCACTGAGTTGGCTAGCTACAGCGTGAGGGTTGGAAATGCTGGCAGGTACCACTGTTCTTTTGTTGAACCCTTCCCCCATTCAACCAGCAGTCACAGAAAGGCACCAAATCTCTGCTCTCCATTAACCTGGCTAACACTGTACACCTCGCTCTGGTAATTCCCTGAGGCCCTATCCTACTTGCGCGCCTGGTCCAAGCCACCTTTCCATCCACATAAGCAACCTGCCTAGGTTCATGCTTGTGGACTTTCCTAAAATCTCTCAAAGGTCTACCAACCTCAGACAAGCACAGCTGGCCTTGCATGTCCTGTACCTCTTGCCAAGCACAAGTGACAACCAATCTCAACAGCACTGAAACAACAAGCTATCCCCAAGTCTGGCATAAGCAATGACAAGTCTTGGCCTGGAACTGTGGTTAGCTTCAAGAGGCCCCAAGCCCAACACAAGCAGCAATGAACCACAGATTGTTTTGTAGATCCCACCAAGTGGCCCATGCCTCACACAAACTGTGGGTGACTTGGTCTGCACTGGAGTCCCTCCAGAACCAACACATCTGGTGGCTGACTTCAGACCACACTAGAGCACAGTAACTTTAACATACCTAGAAGAATTGCTGAGATACGGGGATATGTATCTACAACTGCATCAGCTACTGCTGAACAGTTTTCCAGGGTGATTTCTTCCTGGCAATGTATGAATTTGTTTTTACAATCCTCACTAACACATTTTAGCTACCCTGGTAGGTATGTTCCTTTCCACATATGTAATTAATACTACTTTGGTTAAGGATTAATGAAAATATTTTTTTTCTTCTAAGACTTTACTTATTCTGGATATTAATCCTATGTCAGTTGTAAGTGAGGTGACCATACATCCTCGTTTGCCTAAGACATGTGTGCCTGTATTCCCAGGGTAAATATTAAAAGGCCACTGAACAAAGTTGTGGAACTACATTACCTGACTTCAAGACAACGTGGTACTGGTGTGAGGACACACAAATGAATGAAATAGAGACTTCAGAAGTAGATCAACACGGTTTGTTTTCTATAGTGGTACCAATTAAATGGGAGAAATGTCTTTTCAATAAATAGTTTAAATAAAATAATAAAACTCACCCTAGCCAGGTGTCTCAATTGGTTGGAGCGTCCTCCCTTACACCGAAAGGTTGTGGTGTTAATTCCTAGTGAGGGCACATACCTAGGTAGCAGGTTCAATCCTGTCAGAGCACGTACAACAGGCAACCAATCAATGTTTCTCTAAAATCAATAAACATATCCTCAGGTGAGGAATAAAATAAAACCCATTTCAATTAATACATTAAAAGACCTAGAAATAATTCCCATATAGTCCAAAGATATGAAATGGTAAGTCTCCCACTGACATAGGTCTCTATTTTTTATATTCCTATAAACCTTAAAAAAAAGTTGAGAAGACAAAAATGTATTCAGTAACATAAACTCAATGGATGCGTTTAATACTAGATTAGCGATACCAGGTAAGTGAGTCAATAAAATATACAGAATGGAGAGGAATACAGCCAATAGAGGTCTAATTATGCTTAATCAGATCTTAGAGGAGAGCAAAGAGAGAATGGGGCAGAAGCAATATTTAAAGAGATGGATGAGAATTTTTAAAAAATCCCAAATGAAACAAATCCAAAGTCGGACATCTTTAAAGGATAAAAAAGAAACATCACGAAAACATCTTAAGAATGCTAATTGAACACTATTACTAATCAGAGAAAACAGGCTTTAACAAAAAGCACTACTGAAAATAAAGTCTGATATTTCCCCCAAAAGTTCAAATGTACATATACCTAATATGAGTTCAAAACATAAAAAATTTAGAGTTCAAGAAAGAATAGGCAAATTTACATGATTACAATAGTACATCCTTTTTAGCAAATAACAGAACAAGCTTCAGGGATGTGGACACACAGAGGATCACAGCAAATTTTAACCATTTTCAAAGGATTAAAATCAGTGTCTGAATACAATGTACTTAAGGTAGACATTAATAAAGGAATAACTAGAAAACCACCATATTTGAAAATCAAGAAACGTGAGCTCATGGTTCAAATAAGTACAATGAAATTAAAATAGGCATTAACTAAATGACAGTTTACAACCAAATTTGTTAGACTGGAACTTAAATCTTGTAGTAAATGTATGACTTTAAATTCAGATATTAGGAAAGAAGAAATCAACACATTTAAGTAAAAAGAACACTTCTCCTTTAAGGAAATAAAAAGAAATTAACACAAATTGCTAAAACATACTATAGAAAATGTCAACGAAACCATAAACTGTATTTTGAAAGAAAAACTAACAAAATTGATAAAAACTGTGAAGGAAAATGGATGCAAGAAAATAGAAAACCAATTTTAGGAATGAAGAGGACATCAAATGTGAAATATCCAGACATTAAAATAATCATTAAGTGATATTAGCAGTAATTTTACATTCATCTATTTGAAAATTTAGATGAAATGGTCAAATTCCTTAAACACTTACCAAAACTGACATAAGAAAAAACCAAAACAATCTGTGTCTCTAAAATAATTGAATATATTATTAAAAACATTTGCACAAAGAAAAATCCAGGCACAATGGTTTACACCAGCAAATTCTATCAAGCACTGATCATTAGTCCAGGAATGCAAATTTAGTTTATACTGTGAACAAAAAGTCTCTAATTCACTATGTTAACAGAATACAGGAGAAAAACCAAAATCATCTAAATAAATTTTAAAAATTACTTGATAAAGCTTTTTCATGATAAAAACTTATTGGCAACTGTGAAAAATATGTTCTCAATCTAATCAAAGATATCCACAGAAAAATCTACATTAAAACACACTTAAAGGTGAAATACCAAAAATTTCCCATGTAAGAGAAGAAAACAAGGATGTTACCTTTTCTACATAGTACTATACTGGATGTCCTAACCAGTGCAACAAAGGCAAGAAAATTAAACATATAACCATTAGAAATTAAACTGCAATTATTCCCCAATTAGGATGGCATTAATAAAAGTAATATCAATATATTAGGATGAGTTTAACAAATTATTGAACACAACCTCAACATATAAAACTAAACTTTCTATATACTGACAACTGGAAAATAAAATTTTATAAGGCAGTATTTATCAAAAGTAACATATACCTTATAAAACTTATGAAAGTGTGCATGACCCGTTTAACAGCTATAAAACAGAAATTAAAGATGATCTAGACCTCTATAAATCAAAGAATATACCATGTTCATAGAAGACAATTATTTTAAAAGTGCTAATTTTCCCAGTATAGTTTCAATGCCAATCAAAAGCCTGAAAAGCTTTCTTTTTCTTGTTACTGACAACTTTGTTTTTTTTCATATAAGTTTTAGAACCAAGGGCCATAAACAACCAAGATTTTAAAGAACATAATGGGGAGGGGAGAGGGACTTGCTTTTCCATATCTTAATTATATCTTCAAGTTATGTTAAGTCAACACACACTATGGAATACAACAGAGTTAAGAATACACTTATATTGATACCTGGTTTACTGCAGGAGTACTGCACAGCTGTAGGAAAAGGATGGTCTTTTCAATAAATGGTGCAGGGACAATTAGGTATACACATGCAAACCAAACAAAATCCTAAACAAAAAAATTCACACTGCACTCAACAAATGAATTTCTAAGCTAAGTATAAAAGATAAAAACAAATCTTCTGGAAAAGAATACAAGAGACTATCTTCACATCTCAGCTTAGGAAAAGAGCTTTTAAATGGGGGATAGAAATCTGTTGGCACACAAGATTGAAAAAGACATTCAAGTAACGAAGAATTCCTAGGCATATTCTAAGAAACGACTCGTACTAATATAAAAAAAATCAACAGAAAAATGGACTAGAACTAAAACCTTATAAAGAAGAGGATTTCAAAAGGCCAACCTCATTGGTAACATAGAAAAGGAAAAACAGAATGAAAAACCACTGCTCAACTGAACAGAGGCAAAATTAAAGATTGACAAGGGCTGATTAGGATGTGATGAACAAAAACCTTCATGTTCTAATTAGCAGTTCTACTTTATTAGGTTAAAACTCACAAAATGTATGCACAGAAGATCCAAGAGAGATGTAAAAGAGTATGTATTTCTACATTTATCCAGAGAGATATATTAAGCATTAAAATCAGAAATCAAAGTAATTACCTTAAAAGCAAGGACAGTTGAGCCTTGGAGGGGGAAGTGGGACAGGCCAATGACTGGGAGGGGCTTCTGGAGTGCTGGCACCATTCTGTTCTCCTGACTTGGGCTGTGGTTAGAGTTGCTTGATTTGTGTACACAAAGGTGTGTACATTTTTGTGTTCTCTGTCACACTTCACAATTTAAAAAAAGTTTAAAAGAAACAGACATCATAACATTTCCTTACTGGTTTGTCAGTTTCAATTTCCTACATCTCAATTGCACTCTGCTGTTAAGTTCTATGTTTATCCATTACTCCACCTACCTCAATGGAATATTATGAACATCAAGGCAGATGTCTGACAAAACCCACCATTCAAGAAATAGCGACTGCAAGAAAATTCTGGAGATTGGCCACACAACAATGTAAATGTACTCAATACTACTGAACTATACATTTAAAAATGGTTAAGATTGTAAATTTGGTTATATATTACAATTAAAAATTTTTTAAGGCACAGTAGCTACAGATTTCATGCTCTTATTATAGCTCTTCAGCTATGAAAAGGTGCTGGCCTCTTGGCCATGGCCTAGTGACTCAAAGGAAGTAAACTACAAACGCAAACTCAATTAGGTAATAATGTAAGTTTCAAAACTGCACATTATCTTTGGACTTGCTGCCTCACTGCCTATAATTTATACTACGAAGAACTCAGCTTTGTTCAATTCCAAGATGTGGAACAAAACCAAAAGCTATTGTATAGTCTAAACCTTGGAGGTCTTGATATTTAATACACCCCTCTGTAATGTTCGGTGTTATTGATCATACATGAAATGAATTTAGAGAGCTAAAGAATATTCTGAGCCAATTATCCTATATTCCAATGTGTTTAAACTACTATAATTTTGTTTTTCTGATACAACAGAATCACAAATGCTGTTACATTATGCTGTTTCACTGAGGCAATCTATTGGACCAAAGTGGTGGTCCCTAAAACTGAGAAAGGTGAGAGACCATTCCTGCTCTTAAAGAGAAAATTTTACAGTGAAGACTTGACAAATTAAATATCACAACTTTATGAAGCAAGATTTTTGTTAAAGTCCTTCGGTGTTTCCCCCCTCACTAACCCATAAAGAGATTGTCATTCTGAGGCAAAAAGAAGGCAAAATAAAATGGTAGGTCAAAGCTGAACGAATCTAGCACTTTTCTATACATATTCTCTAAATAAAACCTTGTAAAGTGAACAAGGAAGGAAGAGTGTGTTCAGTGCTCTTAACTCCTTTCAAAAACAGATTTGTAAAAGACAACACACTTAACACAAAATTTGAATTAACTTTATTTCCCCTACAGTCAACAACTTCTCTGCATTGAATTTTAAAGCAACAAATTAAAATCCCCCAAATGACAAGGTATCAGAAATCCAGATTTAGTTACACTTTATTTGTGAAAATGTTCAGCCATCTGTAAAAGAACCATCATCTGGGTCAAAAATGAATTCTATAAATCAAAGAATATTCTACACTTTGGAAAAGAAAATCAGCAGTAACATTCTCACTGAATATTGTAAATTACACTTTTCTTCATAAAAGGTACATACTATTCTGCACTTTTCCACCAAAAGCAGTGGTGTAAGTTATGCTTGTTTGTATAAAAAAAGTTATATCCTGTGGCAGGAAAAACCCTTTCTCTTTCACGTTTACTAAACAACTGGAGAAAATGTTCAAGTCTATATAAAGTTGCCTATAAGCTGGAAAGTGAACATGTTCAATCTCCATTTATATGTTAGTGCATTTTTGACAACTGTCACATCTTTAAGAAAATTCCAATAGCATTACAGAGTGTTTCATCAAATGCTTAAGGGATTAAAACAACATGGAGCAGAGGACAAAATCATTGTGATAAGTGAAACTGTTATAAAATGAGAGAAGTCCAGGCAAAGTTTACAAATCCTTTGTCATTTTGAAGTCAGAGATAATGAACTTTGTCCACTTTAAGGGTTTTTTCCTTAATCTTTTACATGTAAACATAGTGCTAACCTCAGTGCTGAGATACAAACCCCATAAACCCCATCCTGGTAAGCAACATTCTGTTCAGTTGCCATGATTTCCAAAGGATATAAATTTAGCCCTTGAATGAACAATGTGTAAGATCTACTCTATAAGTACCTGGTGAAAACAACTGCTAACAGCAGCAATGTGCCAGCATAAAAAAAACCTATTTGAATCAATTAGTTACTCAGAGGTTCATCTTTGAGACAGCAGCTTCTTCTTAGAGCAAACAGTAAGCAACAGAAAATGTGCATTTGATGAAACATTCTTTGCACTGGAGAAACATGAAAATAAATATAATTCAAAGAAGTATAATTACGTTTCTAATACCTCTTTCTCAGACCTGTACTCGTTTACTAGTGTAGTTCAAGGAGCTTGTATCACATTTTATCATTCGTAATTTATATATTGCTATTTGGGTAATTCAAATAAAATGCAGGTCTTGTAAAATAAAAACATTAATAAGTATGCATGTGCCAGGGACCAAATTAGAGGGTTCTTTGGTGCAGTTAGTCCAAATTCTCAGATTTGAAGGATAATATGTACCAATAAAAAAAAATCTGCTGTTAGACATTTACAGCAGTGCTCTGTCTTGCTTCACATTTATAAGTCAAAAACAGCTGTTCTCAATAAGCCAATTTTATTTTTTAAATCAGGCATTGCCAGGAAATTTTGAACATTAACCTGGATCAGTGATGGTTCTGTACCCTCTGTTGTTGTGAAACATGACATGAGCTAAAGGCAAAGACTGGTTCTCACGAGGACAACTGCTTCAAGTTAGGAACCAGAATAGTTATTTAAACAGTCTTCTTAGATATTTTCTTGCCTTTCTTAAAAACGAGCTTATTTTTAATGTAGCCACGCTTCCTTTTCGTAGTCTAAAAAGAAAACAGAACACATGGTGTTAGTGCAGGTTTCCTACAGATTAAAAAAATACACACACGTGGTTTACTGCAACGTGAGGAAGATTCTCTTAATAAGCACTTAGCTCCTCAACAGTGAGTACCACTATCTATGCCAAGTATGCTGAAAAATTCAAGATAAACTGGAGTAGGTCCCTAGCTTTAAGAGAAAAGCAGTACTAGAGCATTCCTCTAATGCATATCACATACTCCTCACCATCAGACGAATGAACCCCCACATCCCCTCTCTACTATAAATGCCTAGCTGTAATAATAATTACATTTCCAGGCATGATAGAAATACTAAACCAAGGTATCAGAAAATGTTAATGCTGCTCCTGGTTTAGCCTCCAAGAATGAGCTGTGTGTCAGAAATACAAATTAAGTAACTTTGTACCTATCTACAAAAATGAAAAATAAAATTACTTGACACATTCTACATTTTAGGTAGAAAAATAGCACTTAAAAATGAAAAAACAGAAACCAAACACCTAGGAAAAAAACACCCCATAACATTCCTTGAGTTTCATAGATCTTTTAAAAATAATATGTTCTTAATACTTTCGGACCCCACTAAAATACTTTCAACACGTTTTCTGGTATAAAAACAAAAATTACTACAAATATGCTGGCAGAGATTACTGCAAAAATGTTTGTGATGTTAGAATCCTACAAGATAAATCAGACAGTGTCTGCCAATCTGACGTATCCACAGATATTGATAAAAGCAAGTATTTTTTGGAAACAAGTAATTTAACGTACCATCAAAGCACTGGGTTAGCAGAGGCTGAAGACTCAAGAGACTGACCCCTCTATTCAATTTTCACATTTAAATACAACTCTTGGAGATTTCAGAAACCTAGGGTACATCCTATATCGTGTACATTTATTTATGATGTTCAGTTTAAAACAATTTATAATTTTTGCTAACAGGGAAAAGAATAAGGCAAAATGCAATCCTTACTAAGGTTACAAAAATTTGTTGCTGCTAGCTTGGTTCATAATATGTTATTTTAACTTAAGGCAAAAAGTAAAAAATTTCAGAGGGCACAATTTTTAAAATTCAAACCAGGTCAAGGAGCTAGTTTCTTTATCATCATTACCTACAGATTTCGAACATGAAACCTCTTCTGCTAGATCATGCAAATGGCCCAGGTCTATGCAAAGTATGTAAAACTGGGCTGAGCCCTCACAGTGTTTTCTTCTCTGTGGGCAGCGAGCCATGCCAAAAAGTGTTTTCTGTAGCCCTGTACTACTGATACTAGTGCCTCAGCCATGTCAGCTTTGCAGCGCAGGAAAACTACCAGAATGACTGCTGTACTCACACGCCCACCCCTAGAGTAATAACCAGGGTGGAGAGAAGAACCAATCAACCAACCAACCAACCAGCATTCCTCTAGTGCTAGTACAAAACAGGTCATAGAAAGCCCTGGAAACTAGAAATTCAAAGTCCATGTTGTTGGCTACTAGAATATATATTTTGGACAAACAAGACAAACTATAAAAAGAGATAAATTTGATTTATCTATTCACTTCTTTATTTAGGGGAATGATGAGAAGACCAAAGAGGTCAGGATTAAGAAAATTTACTATCATCAGACAAGTTCAATGGTATTGTTCTTCAGAAAAAGTAGACCTTAACTGGGCTTAGATGGATTAGGAGTAAACTGCCTTGAGACTAGCAGCATTTGCTTTAACTTCTGCACTGAGGTGACTCACCAGTTTCTCTTACCACATGCCTGTGAGAAACCAGATCATCTGATTTATCATTTGATGTAAAGACTACTAGTAAATAAATCTGATGACTAACATATTGAGTGTCAGCTGTATGTGACATTTAAATACATCAGTCTAGATTTGGTAATCTGTATCTGGCATAGAAGTATTCATTTAAAAAGTTTCCATTTACATATCATACAGCTAATAAAAGTTTTTATTTACAGATCACACTTTTATAGTACAAATTGAAATAATCTGCATTCTGAATATATTTGAAATATATTTTAAACATAAAAGGATAATTGCTTCAATGACTTAAAATACAGACCACTCTCCCCCTCCCCCCATCCATGATTTCAATTATCCTTGGTCTGAAAATATTAAGTGGAAAATTCCAAATTTTATGTTATTCTGAGTAGTGTGATGAAATCTCGTGCTATCCACTTGGTCCCACCAGGTACATGAATTATCCCTTTGTCCAGTGCCTCCATGCTATATACATTCCCCACTTGTTAGTCACTTAGTAGCCATGCCAGATAACAGAACTGTCACGGTATCACAATGCTTGTATTCAAATAACCCTCATTTGACTTAACAATAGTCCTGAAGCACAAGAGTAGTGATGCTGGTAATTTGGATGTGCCAAAGAGAACCTTAAAAAGCACTTTCTTAAGTGAAGAGGTATCCTATATAATGAAAGGCTAACATGCAAACCGACCGAACGTTAGAACGATTGGTCGCTATGATGCGCACTGACCATCAGAGAGCAGATGCTCAACACAGGAGCTGCCCCCTGGTGGTCAGTGCACTTCCACAGGGCGAGCACTGCTCAGCCAGAAGCCTGGCTCACAGCTGGCGAGTGCAGCAGCGGTGGAGGGAGCCTCTCCCGCCTCCAAGGCCGTCAGACATCCCCCAAGGGCTCCTGAACTGCAAGAGGGCGCAGGCTGGGCTTAGGGACCCCTGCCCGAGTGCACAAATTTCGTGCACCAGGTCTCTAGTGTAAGTATAAGAAAAAAACAAACAAAACATAGTTTATACAGAGTTTGTGGTAGGTACTATATGCAGTTTCAGGCATCCGCTGGGGGTCTTGGAAGGTATCCCTCAAGAGTAAGGATAGTACCAGGGCTACATTAAAGATTTTTGGCATGGCCCTTGCTGGTTTGGCTCACTGGATAGAGCACTGGACTGAGAACTGAAGCATCCTGGTTTTGATTCCAGTCAAGGGCACATGACCGGGTTGTGGGCTCGATCCCCAGTGTGGGGTGTGCAGGAGGGAGGCAGCTGATCAATGATTCTCTCTCATCATTGATGTTTCTATCTCTCTCCCTTTTTCTCTCTCTGTAATCAATTAAAAATAAATACATACATACATACACACATACTTTTGGCATAGCTCACTCTTGTGAGCAATGTAAACCCAAGCACCTTTCAAGACTTAACACTGAAAATGGTCTAATAATAATGAGTATTATAAGGGTAGTAGCTTAACTTCATATTTCATGACTGCTCATTATTTCCAATTTCTCACAGAGGGCAACCTATATAAATATTCTTTTAGTAGTCTTTTGTAGCAAAGATTAGATCTCTTTCACTTAAGTGAGCAATAATGACCTCCAATAATATACTTTGTATCTTATTAAATATTTATTACAAAAGGACTGTAATAGTTTCATCATCGTAATTCCTGCCAACAAGAATGACAATTACATTTAATAATTATCATCTTAAGATAAATGATTTTTTTAAAATCTGGATTCAACCAACTTAAGCTTATTCTTTAATCAATGATTAATAAAGTAATATTATACTAAAAACAGAACATGAAAATGCAATATAAGTTTGCTTTGACCAAAAGATGAGGAATAGATCATAACTGTATTACTTGAGTGTTTGGCACTCTTAACTTTCATAAAAGTTCAGAAAGTGATGGTCACAAACACATCTTACTTTACAAATTAAGTCTTATTAATGGGCATTAGTAAGCTAAAGCCAGAATGCCTCTGGAAAATTGTTTGGTTCACTGTTAACCACTATGCTATGCAGAAAAAGCTGCTGGCTGGGATATCTGAAGTACTCAGTTGGAAAGGAATGCCCTTGGTAACTTGATATTTACTTAGTATGTACTAGTAAAGTGATAATCTTTATAAACCTGGAAAATGGAAATTTATTAGCAATTTTTCAGACAACCATGACTTCACTTGACACCTACCTTCTTTGACAAATACTTCTGTTTTGGGAAAATGTTGGTGACTCGAGGTTTGTGGTCCAGTGTTTCCCTGTTATCAGGAGCTTTCACTTTATATATCCTTACAAGCCAGTGTTCTGATGTAAAGGCCTCCTCCAAATGTTTGAATTTAATGTCCTTGTTTCCAATCTCAGCATTACGTGTTCGATCAAAACCTGGGGGTGTACGAAAATCCAGCTGCAAAAGTGACCATATTGGATGTTAACCATATTGGAAAACATTCAGAATTTGATTAGAAGGTAGTAAATGTTATCATCAGTGCAAAACCCTCTCCCTTTAAACTAGGAGAACATAATCAGAGTAATATATTGCAACAGTTCTCATTGCTGCTAACTAAATAGGAAAAAAATCAGGGAGATACTAAATACATCAGAATTAGAATTTCACTGAATCCTTAGAGTGGATAAGAACCCTGCAGGCATTAAAAAAAAGAGCAAAACAAAATGAAATCCATCCAAGCCCCTTTTATAGGTATATATAGAGAGAACACACAGAAGGGATGTCTTTTCTGCTTCAGGGTCTTACACTATCTATTCTCTCAGCCAGAAAGTTCTTCATTTAGCTATTTTGCATGGCTGGCTCCTTTCTATTCTTTGGTCTCAGCCCAAACACATCTCTTCAAGGAAGAATTTTCTTTTTTTCCTATACTTAAAGATATACTTTGACATAAAATTAGGTCAGTCATTAAAGTGTAAGCTTATTTTTAAAAAAACGTACTTTATATTACCAACTAGAGGCCTGGAGCACAAAAATTCGTGCACTGGGGAGGGGGGGGGGGGTTGTCCCCTCAGCCTGCCTGTGCCCTCCCCCTTGCAGTCTGGGAGTCCTCTGGGGATGTCCAACTGACGGCTTAGGCCAGCCGTGGGCAAACTATGGCCCGCGGGCCGGATCCGGCCCGTTTGAAATGAATAAAACTAAAAAAAAAAAAAAAAAAGACTGTACCCTTTTATGTAATGATGTTTACTTTGAATTTATATTAGTTCACACAAACACTCCATCCATGCTTTTGTTCCGGCCCTCCGGTCCAGTTTAAGAACCCATTGTGGCCCTCGAGTCAAAAAGTTTGCCCACCCCTGGCTTAGGCCATAGTCTGGCCACCCTCTGTGGGAGGCAACCGGCAGGCCGATCAGGGAATGGCGCTGGCAGGCTAGCAGCCGTCCCCGTCCCCCACTGACCCTCTGCCCACTGGCACCCGCCTTGGCTGGCCTGGAGCCGCCCACTCATTGGCCCCGCCCCCACCAACTGGTTATTCCACTGTTCAGTCAATTTGCATATTAGGCTTTTATTATATAGGATTAGTACTGACTTATAAAACCTCCAAATATTGTCTTGAAATTGGTTGTAGAAAAGTCTCCTCTGTTGTTTTCCTTATCTTTTACTCTTCAGTAAAAGTTTGTCTTTATTTTAAAAATTACCTGTGTCTTCCACCAGGATATAAGCTGCATGATGACCTTATCTCATTCAATGTAGCTTTATTTCCCAGTGTTATTTGTCAAATAAATGCAAAAGCATACTACATCCCAAAAGTGGGAACTATAAAGATAAAAAGGCCAAACCAAGGGCAGATTTATGAGGAATTAAGAAAGGAAAAACTGGGGGGAAGAGAGAAGATTTTAAATTCTCAGACTACATTTATGTTGACACAGAGCATAAGTGAATTCAACTTTAAAACAAAACCTAAATCTATTCTAATGAGGGATTTGTTCATGTATATCTATACAAAAGAAAAGTTATACTTCATGTCTTAAACATATATTATTCTTGAGTAGGGAAGGCATCAAAATGAAGACATGGTGGAAGCATGGCTTAAAACTGCTGATAAACTTTTGTTGTTGTTAATCCTCACCGAGGATATTTTTTCCATTGATTTTTAGAGAGTGTGGGAGAGGAGAAGGGAGAAGAAGGGGGGGGGGGGGGCTGGGAGAAAGGAAGAATAAAACAAAAAACACAGTTTCCTAAGGTGGAAGAAAAATGCCTTCAAAAAGCATGAGGTCAAAAGGAAAGCAAAAGTTGGATTTGAGCCTTAGTGTTAATTAATATTCTGGAAGGAAATCTTTGATCTAAATTTTTTTCCTAATTTTTCACATTTAAGTTTCAGAAATCTAAATTTAATGGAGGGGCATGTTGGGGAATTTTAGATAAGCACTTCTTTCTTTATAGCACAACCAAACATCATTATCCTTTTTTAGAGGCAAACAAGACCACTTTTAAAATATTCCCTTAAAAAAAGATTATAGTTAAACTAATGTAACTAACCTGCATTTCCCCAAATCGGTAATATGACATTTTATACATAAGGCAATTCAATAAAGTGGGGGATCCTGCTTTGTCTACACGGAATTCTCCTTGTGGGGTGAAATAGTCACTTTCCTACAAAAAAAAAATAAAAATCAATAGTTCATGTCAGTTAAATTTACAGGTCCCCCTAATTCCCCATAAACCAGCTTTTAGGGTGTATTCAGAAAGCCATATTTAGTTACATATCAAATAAATATTCTATCAGAGGATTAATTTATAAATTTAATGTGATCCCTTAAAAAAGCCCAAAATTATCTTGAGTGTTTTTAAAAGCGGAGTCTAGAAACCATTTATAAAAAATAAACAAGATTATCTAAGAAAACACAGAAAAAGAACAATACTGTTTGTTGGAGTAAGGAAAGGCAATTAATCCCACCAGATTATAACCATGACATAAAAACCTCAATAATTCAAAAGAATGGTACCAACACCATGGTTTTAATACCAGGTAGATTCACTCTCTCCAAATGCCCCATCCTCACCACAATTACTCATTTTCTGTTTTCTTTAATTGGTCTTTATTTTTTCATATGAACTCTAAAGTCAGTTCTTTAGTTGGGGGGAGTGTTTAGAAAATTCCTATAGTAATTTTATTGGGATCTATAACATTTATAAATTAACCTCTAACAAAGGCCAATTTGGCACTATAAACAGAAATTCCTAGTCTAGGAATTTACCCTACAAAGACACTTGTACATGGGCAAAGTAATGAGTATAAAAGTTACTTACTGTACCACTGTTTATGAGACTAAAAACTGGAAACAACCTAAATGACCATCAATAGGCACAGGTTAAATAAATCATGAATGCACTCACACAATGGAATACACTGTGTCAAAGTGAAAAAAAAAGAATGAAAACAGCTCTCCATATTCTAATATAGAAAAATTACTAAGATATATAGTGAAATTTTTAAAAAAAGCAGAACAGGGTGTATATTTTGCTACTATATCTGCTTGAATAAGAAGCATAAGAAAATAATAAGTGATTGCCATGGACTTTTTTTCTTTTCAGGGGGAGTGGTGGAGGTTGGTAAAGTTATACTGTATAGCCCTTTACATTTTACTTTTGAACCATTTGACTGTATTACCTACTCACAAACTTTAAAAATACTGAATATAAAAAGCATAGAAATTTAGAATTTCTATATAAATGTTCAAAGCATATATCTGGATCCATCACATGTCATAATATTAACACTGCTAAAGGAAATACAAATGAAAATCATATACTGAAAAATTAAATCAAGATTAGTGTAATACAAGGAAATATTTATTAATCAGTTTAGGGGAAATGTTACAGCATTTACATTTGAACAGGAAATGTGGGGCTTTACATGACACACATGCATAAATTCTCCCAAAAGGTTCTTTTATTCTGGATCAGTGATGAATCTCACTCTCATTTTTGGGCCTTCATCATTTAACCATTTGTACGCCATAAGTGTCTACAGACAAGTGGTGGATCTTTTTATTTTAAATTAAGAATATCGTGACAGTTAACTGGTTAAACCACTTGCTGGGTGCCCATCTTCTAAGAGCTCACAACTGAGTGGGAGAGATATGATAGAATCTACCTACAAAACAAGCTGTGTGTGATTTTGATGGTGAGTACACATGGATATACCAGAGAAGAGCTTCTAGAGGGGGGACAAATCTGTGGTAGGGAAGCTATCCCAGGAAAGAGAAGAGTATAAACACCACGTGTTAGATGAGTCAAGGAAAGAAACCACAGGGCAAGTTTCAAGACAGCTTGAAAAGACTGACTGAGTAAAGTAGACTGACAAGAGTGGGGGGAAAAGATGATAGAGGGACAAGATGCCAGCAAAGCAAAGTGTATGAAGGAGCTTGGATTTTATACCATGACCTAATTACAGAGATTGTTACGTACCAGCCACTAGGCTGAGGCTTCACCTACATTACTACAAAGTCTCAAAAAAGCATTACAAATGAATTATTCCTGGCATTCCCATTAGTGATAATCTGAAGCTGCCTTAATCACCATTATACTACCAGAACCTAGAACAAGACCTAGTGCTCAAAGCATATAATACTGATTGGTGAAAAATAACTTGCTCATAGCACCAAGCTGACAGTGGCAGGGTTTTAGTTCTAACTGATGTCTGTCTTTGGTTTTAAGGCCCTTTTCCTTAATCAATCAAAGGCTTTTAAACTGTAAAGTGACATGATCAATGTCATGTTAGACTGGGAGAGGGAATCTAAGGGGCCTTCATCATTTAACCATTTGTATGCCATAAGCATCTACAGACGCAAGCGGTGGATAGCAATTTTAAGGTCACTGTTCTATTTCAGGTTTATGATCATAAGGGTCAGTAACAGAGTGGAAACAATGGAAATGGAAAGAAAGGGCAGAACTGCAAAGGCTGTGAAGGAGTCAAAGCAAAAGTCTTGACAAAAGATTGCTTTGGAGAACAGAAATATCAAGTACGAATTTCAAAAGGTTTAAAATTGGGAAAAGTGCTTATAGTATCTTCATAGTACATTCAGAGTGAGAGTCTAAACTTGGGAATAAAATAATGAAAACAAATACTATGCAGGTAGCAAAATAAGAGAATTACTTGGACCTGTGAGCTGTCTTAAAACACCTGAACTAACCGTTTCTTACCCGAATGTCTTTTGGATGTTCCCCTTCAGCTATCCTAACCATCCAGAGGAACTTGTTGATGTCATCACCAGAATAGCCAATAACCCCTCCAAAAATAACCAAAACATAATCTACATCCAGACTCCTCATGATTTTATAGGCTGCTGTTTCATTTGAAGACATAGCTTTTCCCACCTACAGAAAAAAATGAGAATGTGTATACTTAGCCCCATAATATGCTAAAAAAGAAATAAATGCACATTTTTACCTTATGAAGGAATGTCAAGAATCTGATTTACATGGAATTCTTTTTATAGAAATGATTTGCTATGAATTCAACAAATTTACTGAGATTTAGAAGCACCTCACTCCCTATAAGGTATAGCAGAAATGTCAAAATCAGAATAAATGTTTTAATATTTTGCTAATTATTTCATGAAATGAACATTTTAATATAAAAGCAGGCAAGCTTAAAAGAAATAGAACTTCTCATTACCTCAAAGCCAGGTATGACTAGCAATCTAGCCAGCACAAATATATTCTTCTCCTTAGTCTACCAGACATCTGATAATTAGCTACAACACTATTACAAGTAAAACTCATTTGGTTAATATCCACTATTGATTTAAAATCTTTAAAAAACAGAGAGGTGATTACCTTAATTTAGGTAAATTGGTTAACAGGTTAACAGAGTGAACATTCCCTGAACACAGTGCATTTCTTTTACATATTTGCAAATAATTATCTTTTTTTAATCTTTAGTTAAGGAATTACAAATGTGTCCTCATTCCCCCCCATTAACCCCCATCCTCCCCCACAAATAATTATCTTAATTTATAAAATGGAAAATACAAGTCAAATTTAGTGTTTTAAAAGTTTCAGATTTTTGGTGTTGGAAAAAATTAAAAAAAGTTTCAGATTTTGCCTAATTCTCATAAGATATGAGATCTGCCAGAAATCAGCTTACAATTCTGAATGATACTTAAATAAGTAAATATGCACAACCTGAACCCACTTTATGGAATGAATTGTATAAAGAGAAATTTTGAGAATTCTGCAAGCAAAGAGTACATTCACCTCCATTTATCCTTCTTAATTACAAGTAAAGCCTGATTGCTAAGTAATAAAAATTTATAACTTTGATCTGTTGGTTATTGAATTCTTACCAGTGCTATGTGGCTGTTATTCCAGGTATTATTATCCACCAAAGTAGTTCTATTAGCCATTCCAGCTATCTGATAGCCATAATCCCACCAAGACATCACTCGGGCATGTTCATCTGTATTTTGCCTTAGCCAAAAGTAAGCTTCTCTAAAATCATCTAAGATATTCCTGGTGCTGAAAAGAATCACAATATTCTTTTAAATGAGATCTTATAAATGTGAAGAGAGTAATTTAAAATCTTGAGGTGTTCAACCATTGAATTAATCTCACATTCTAAGGGCAGTCTTTAAAAGCCTCAAAAAATGGGGGTTGGGGAGAGATCAGTGAAGAGCTAATGCTTTTTAAACTTTAATATGCATGCACATCTCCTGGGTATCTTGAAAAGAAACAGATTCTGATTTAGTAGTTCTGGGGTGGGGCCTGATATTTTGCAAGTCTAATAAGCACCCAAATGAAGCAGAAGCTGGTGTGGCAATATATAAATGATCTCTTCTTCAATTTCAGCTGCATCATAATCACCTAGAGGGCTTATTAAATCAGAGATTGCTGAGCTCCACCTCTAGGTTTCTGATTCAATAGGCTTTCCGAGGGGTCAAGAATTTGCATTTCTAACAGGCTTCCTGGTAATGATGTTGCTGTATAGCAAGTCCTTGAATAACAATCCTTATGTCTCATCAACGTTATAGGAATAGAACTCTTGTTCATCTAGCCTATGGTAAAGTTGGTTTCATTATATGTTGTTTTGTTTAGTCACAGATCCTATCTATGATGTTAAGTGAGAACTTATTGTATGTCCATGGACCACATTTTGAGAAAAACTAATATACATGTTATGAATGCAAAGACATTCTGGACAAGAGCATGAAATACAATGATTACTACCCACATGTGGTGGGAGGGGAGGGTGAGAAGAAAGGCTGTATGAAAAACATGGTAGATTCAAATGCAGAGCCTCACAAACATTCCTTTTTTTAATTCTTAACCACTGAGACAGAAAAAAAAGGCATAGGTATAAAATCCTTTTGTAGCCAAGTTATTTTCTTACCCATCATGATTGTAAGAGGCCAGGACCACACTTGGACTAGAATAGGCATTGCTTGTGACCCAGGTACAGTGGACTGCAAACATCATCAATAGCATCAGCATCAACATGGTGACAATGCTTTTTATATTAGGACCTAATCCCTCTTCAGTTTTTTCCTGTTCAGTTACATGTTTCCTCACTTTACCTGCCTGAAGATACAAAAAACTGGTTAGACAAATTCATCATTTCACTGGTTTCATTGAGACATTTAAGAAAAGTTGGGAGAATGTTAATCTGTCAATTTAATCCTTTGAGGGAAAAAATGTATAACCATCAGGTATTCTTGAGTGAGTGATAAGTTTTCTAAAAATTAGCAAGGTAGATTCTCAAACTAAATGTGAATGAGGTGGTTTCCTGGAACTATACACAATTCAGGAGCTGGTCACAGACGAAAATATCTCCAGTAAGAAGCTGCTGTCAAACCGAATATTCTTATGTTTTATGTATGTACAAAGGAGATAACCAAATGGCCTCATTCTAGCAAGCTTTTCTTACAAAACCCAAATTCCTCATTCTGAAAACGAAACTGTCCAACTGTAATCCAGACTATGTAGAACTTTAATATAAGACAAAAACAGCGTTATAACAATCAACCTTCCAATTTCCAAACCCCAAAACCAACAGACATATTAAAATTAAGATTACATTTTTATAATATATTTTATTGATTTTTTACAGAGAGGAAGGGAGAGGGATAGAGAGTTAGAAACATCGATCAGCTGCCTCCTGCACACCTCCTACTGGGGATGTGCCCGCAATCAAGATACATGCCCTTGACTGGAATCGAACCTGGGACCTTTCAGTCCACAGGCCGACACTCTATCCACTGAGCCAAACTGGTTAGGGCAAGATTACATTTTTAAAACTACAACAACCACCACCAAAAAACCAGAACAGAAAACTGAACAGAGTCATAAGCTCTACATTGCTAGGCTAGTTAAGAAACCACAAAATAAAACATAACCACAAACACAAAAGTAGGTATGTGCTGTATTAAAACAAACCTGTATGAATTATATTGGGCCTATGTAGTAAGGAAAGCTTTTCAAAGTTAATACTTATCCTGGAAAGTTTCATTGCTTACTGGTATTTAAAAACTAGTTAATATTCAAATGAAGTTTAGTATGTCATCCAAGACAAGCGCTCTAATCTTTTTTTTTTCCAGGGGAGAGTGGGAACGCAGTCCCCCATTACCACAAATTATGCAGTCAAATTTCCCACATTTGGGGGAATTGCAGGGGTCAGCACATCCAGAGTACAGTGGATAAGCCTTGCCCTGGGAAAACCACCTTCCTGATCACGGTATCTCCCCTGTCAGGTAAGCCAATTTTTACAAGTCTTTTCCACATTTGCACCAAATATGACGTTGCTCTTCACTTAACCTGACAGGTTAAAAGTAAAAGTAAATTACATGCCCTGGCTGGGTGACTCAGTTCGCTGGAACATCATCCAGTACACCAAAACAAAACAAAACAAAACAAAACAAAAACAAAAAAAAAGTTTCAAGTTTACACTGAACATGGACCTCAAAGATAAGCGTTTGTGCACATGGTTTCAATGGGGTTTATAATGCTCAATGTTATGTAACTTAGTAGGCCACTACGTTTTTGCTCTCAAAAATAGAGGGATTTTAGATAAAACCTGACCAAAATGAAATGAGAATTCCTACTCTGGTTGCATTCTACTTTCTTATTCTTACCTAAAAGACCAAGCAGGATTCAAAGTTTTAGGCAAACAGTAGAGACCAACTAGAAATGTCAGTTTGTCTAAATCCTATTTAATCACATTTCTTAATATTAATAGTTCTTACTATGGTAGAAAAATAAAGCATATAAAATTTTTAAAGGCCTTACTTTAGATTCCCCACCTTATCATACAAATTTCCTGGGTTTCTTTTGTCATCCTCATCACTGCTGTCCTCCACAGGTGGGTTTTCCCTTTTCATGTCATCCCCCAAATAGTGCTCAAAAACATTAGAGAAGGCAATTGCAGACAGCATACAAACGACGGGAGTCAAAGTCAACATCAGCCGCACCATCACTCCAGCAAAGTAGACAGCGCTGATGGCATACAGAGCAACTGGAAAGACAAGCTCTCTTGTAACACTTCAGAAAAGAAAATGTTCGCAGGAGACTGAACTAAGTATTTTATACCACATTATAAACCAAATCTAAAAACAGACATCTCATAAAAGAGTTAATTGTTTTTAAATTGATAATACCAACCAAATGATTTAATAGTCATATTTAGAAATTATAGCTAATGCTAACTAGACACTATATATCAACAATTTAGAGAAATGTATCATGCTTTAAATTTAATTATAGTAATTATAGTTATGGAAAATGAGACAAATCCATTGTCAATATCATCACATATTAAAAAATCCATAGTTGATAGATGAAAACATATTTGAGGAATTATTTATCAGGCAGAGTAAGTTTATAGAATCAAATAAAGTCTGTGAAAAGCTAGTGCCAGTATCTGGCATAAAGCTTGCTCTAAAGTAAAAATAGGATGAGGAGAATATAATGTATTAGCCCAAGGAGGAACCTGTTATTAGTAAGAGACTTTTTTAAAAATTCCAAAGTATTTTCCAAAAGCCAAAGCCTTCCACATAATGTGCTAACCATCAGGAAGGATCTACCATTTCAGGCTGAAGGCTACATGAATTCATAAAGTCAATGAGTAATTTGAGCTCCTATTCTCAAGTAAGGTTAATTAAAATTTCATTTCCTCACTAAAAAATTATACCATATTCATACTGTATATCTCAATAAATTTTACATATGTGCATACCTATGTAATTATCACCCGTCCTATATAATAAATGGCTAATATGCAAATCGACCAAACGTTGGAACAAACCAGTCGCTATGATGTGCACTGACCACAGGGGGCAGACGCTCAATGCAGGAGCTGCCCCTGGTAGTCAGTGCTCTCCCATAGGGGGAGAGCTGCTCAGCCAGAAGCCCAGAGCCGAGCTTAAGGCTGGGGAGCCTCTCTTGCCTCCACGGCAGTGCTAAGGCTATGGGCCTAAGCCGTCGGTCAGCCATCCCCCAAGGCTCCTGGACTGCAAGAGGACGCAGGGTGGGCTGAGGCACGCCCCCCCCCTCCCGCACAAATTTTGTGCACCAGGCCTCTAGTATCAAAATATAGAGCTTCCTCAGAAGGATCCCTCACACCTCTTCCCAGTCAATAACTGCTCTCCCCACTCCCTGCCTATAAAAAAAAGTAATCACTATTTGGACTTTTAAAGCATTAACTTAATTTTCTTATTCTTGAACTTTATTTTTAAAATTATATAAAAATGTTCCTTTTTAATTGGCTTTTTAGGTTAACCCATGCTATTATTCTTTTATTAATAGCTGTGTTGTTGTATTCCATTGTACGAATACATCGGAATTTCTTTTTCTATTCTACTGCTAATAACCTTTGGAATGTTTCTAATTAGGGGCTATTCTGAATAAAGTTGCATTATTAAACATGTCCTTTGTTGGACATACACACTCACTTCTCTTGGAATTAGGATTGCTGAGTCATGAGGTGGGCAATATGTTTAAGCTAAATCTTTTTTGAATGATGCAATATTATCATGGCCTTTTCCAGAGAGACTGGTCTACATACACAAGAAGAATGAGTGTCATCCTTTGGTTAGAACTCATGCAGGTGTTTTATTTTCCTCCTACTTCATTCTGGAATAGTACCTTGAGTATCACTCATAGTCCAAGCCGCATACTTGTATAAATTCAAGTCCCGGTACTACAGATTATTTTTGTGTATGTTGCTTTTTTCAGTTTATTAGTTGAAAATTTACACAAATCTATCAGTGAAGAGGGTGTTTGCTTAAAAGTGATTCTTATTCCATTACAAAATGTACTTTGCACTGAAATTTCAATGATGGTCACCCCTGCAAACTTCTTTCTACTTAGTCAGATCTAACTTAGAAAATTAAATCAAGACTATGCTGTAAGCAAAGTTATAATTTCCAATTCTTAGCCACAGACTATAATAACCTCCCAGAAAATGTAGTAAATTGAATGAAAATGTTATATGAGTCCTAAATTAAAAGTTAATAAAATACATATAATATAAATTCACTGGGTTTTTCTTGCTTAAGATTTATGCAAGAAATTTATCTTGACTATGCAGAGTCATGCAAAGAAGAATAAAACTTTGAAGTGATGTCAATAATGAAAATAACTGTTCTAAAGCTAAGTATTTATTAAAAATCTCTTACCAAACACTCTTTCATCGTTGATATTTTTAATGCAGAACCATAGGCCTGCTGGGAAGGTACACACAAGAATATGTAGATCAAAGAAGAAAGACACCCAAGTCGTAGGTTGATGCTCAGACACTGATGCAATAATTGGAATATGTATTTTTGCATACCTGGAATTTTAAAAAGTTAATACTTAATATTAAATAAAATCCTTTTTGATGGAAAAATTTTCTTTGACTGTAGATATAATTTCTATCTTCTAACCCTTGTCACTCATAAGTATATTCCAACATAACCTGTTGTATTATAAATCTGGTCCACATTAATAAAACAAACTAATATGTCATCCCTAAAATTAGGAGAATTATCTAAGGCTAGTTATATTAAAAAAGTGTTGGCTCTGACTTTTAATACAAAAATCTTTGCTTAAACAGGAATTTATTCTGCATTTTAACTTAGCACCTCCTACATCTCACTACCTTTTAGACTTATTATTACTAGCAAAAATAAGATATCATATTGCCACAATACTTTTCTTAGCAAGGCAATGAGAGAAATAGAAAGGACAGGACAAATTATTCCTGAAATGCCCCAAGATTCCAAAGTAGTCCATTAAAGTTTAGAAAGTAAGAATAAATATTACTGACAAAAATTTATCTACTGAAGATTTTCCTCAAACTCTTTGGGGTCCATTGGCTGATCTCTTCAATTATGTGTCCAAATGTTAGTTTCAGTCATTAGTATATATTTGCTTATGCCCTTTAATTAGACCTTCTGATATCACATCAATGGGAAGGCCCATTCAATAAATTGTGATAGGTTTTTTATTGGGCCATTTAGGGAGTAACAAAGAAGATAGAACAGTGAAAACAGAGAAGACAGGTAAATTATAAATCAAAGGATATTTTCTCATCCTCAACCGAGTTAAAGACGGCTCCCGCAGAGTACGCGCAATTCACGCGAGCCGACTTAACTCGTTTCCCCCACTCCAAGTGTTAAAAGCACACAAATATTCTGTAGTATATGTAATAAATTAAAATATCAAGAAACTTAGTGTGGCATTAAAAAACATTAAAACTTTTTCTTCACATATATACAGCATATGAGCCTTAATGATTAAAAAGTAAATACTAATAGATGGAAACTTTGAATACATTGGTAAAAATAAAAATCAATCATTAAAATTGCACAAATGTTATCTGAAATGTTTTGACCAAACTAAAATAAGGAGTTGTCCATGCAGAATCAAAATACATGTCATGCATATCATACTAAAGGTGCATTCCAAGTAGGTATTATAACAAAGAAAAAATACAAGGGATTCCAATCAACACTTACTAAATTAGTATAAGTAAGATACTTTTAAAATGTTACCCAAGACTGATGGTGATGCTGACAATATAAGAACAGAGGGGGGAAAAATGGTATTTTAATGAGGGCAAATAACTTATCTGCACTTACCCAGTGTCCCACAAGGAGTAAAACCTGCCACTCCATGGTGCAATGTAACCTTAAAAGGAAAAATGTAGAAGCAATTAATCTGCCTTTTAAATTTGTTTTTGTTTTATTGGTTTTATATTTACTGATTATTATGGCTTAATTTAACCTAATACTTAAACTTTTCAGTTTTAATTTGTAGATGACAACATATTTCACAGGGCTGGCAGTCAGATAAAATGTTAGTGTGATCAATGGAAAACAAATATCCATGGAGATTACATTTCCAGAGAAACACAAGTGGATAGATAAAATTGTAGGAAGTTTTCCAATTCTCTCATACACTTCATATTGACTAGTAAAACAAAGCTAAGATAGTAAGAAAGCACTGGATAATATTTAAAAAGGGGGGTGGGTGGTGGTGTCTAAATTATCTATACTAATAAAAGGGTAATATGCTAATTAGACCAGAC
>NW_005871087.1:1374984-1392559 GCF_000147115.1 Myotis lucifugus
GCCCCCCGAATTGCGAGAGGGATGTTCGACTGCTGATTTAGGCCTGATCCCAGTTGGACATCCCCTGAGGTGTCCCGGATTGGAGAGGGTGCAGGCTGGGCTGAAGGACCTCCCTCCCCAACCCCGTGCATGATTTTTGTGCACCGGGCCTCTAGTCTAATATAATATGACCAATTTAGATGAATTATGAAAATGATTTTAATCATTCATGCCTTTTTCTGTGGTCAATTAATTCTTCATGATTTTATGAGCTAGGCTGATACATTAATTTAACAGGTGGAATACCTTTAGAAAGAATTTGACTTGTTCTAGGGACTAGTGAAATTAGGTTCACAAAGTAACTCAGAATCCAGAAGCAGACTGAAACTGATTAGTAGATTGTTTAAAAGTAGGACAGAGAACATATGCACACAAGAGGGCAAGCATGCAGTAGGTTAACATTGGAAGCTTTGAATTTTATACAATTTGAGAGGATGCTTGAAAGTAGATTTATCAGATCTCGAAGCAGCAAAATTAAGATGCTGCTAAAACAATCACAATTTGTAGTGCTAGACAGATTTTAGAAACTTTGACTATTATTTTTATATATTGTTTATTCAGAATGCAACCATAATATTTGACCCTCTAGGATAAATGGAATATGTACAAAATTTGTAAGTAAATTACTTTTTACAATAAATTAGAGACAAGATTCACATCCTACAGATGATGACACCTACCTGTATAAGTCAAATAGATGACACTAAGGAACACAGCACCTGCAGCTACTGACACACCCAAAAAGAAAAGGGTCTGGAACTCTTGTTTTGTTAACCGGTCTCTCAGATACTGCAAGAAAGCATAAGCTTGCAGCAGTGCAAAGACACCTAAAGAAAAAGGTCACATAAAAGATTCTTAGAACACCTTGTACCATTCATAACAAAGACTAGCCATTTCATCTAACCAACATTTTCTTTGTCAAATGACAACCAAATAATACACCCCAAAAATTCTGCTACACGTTTTTTAAAAAGATCAGACTCCCCATACATGGACCAAGAAAAAAAATCCCATTTCAACAACTAGAGCCTATTTTAGCACATTAAATTTCCTCCTTTTGTCCCATATTTTAGTGACATGTTTTCTAGGGGGAAAAATAGAAATGCCATTTAAAAAAAAATCCTAAGATTTACCGAAGGAAGAAATTACTTGGATTGGGTAAATCCTGATATGATATATAGTTATCATTTATAGCTGAGTGATTGTATGTGACCTTAATTACACACTTGTATAAGATTCTAAATTAGTATATATTAGAGTGAGTGCTAAGATAAAATTAAAGCAGTAACAGTGAAAAGTATTTATTGCCAAAATGTGCACAACACAATACAAACCATCAGGTGTAAAACGAAATAAAGACATGAGAACCCTAACCCTTCTGGGACGTTATTTTTCTTTTAAAAAATTTATTCATAGGGGTTATTTTTTAAAGTTAATTTTAGAATGAGTGAATGTGTACTATCAATGATTTAGATTTTAAGAAATATAATAATGCATATGCATAGTCAGTTGATTGTGTATCTACATAGACATTGCTATACACGATTGTACATGCAACACTGAATATTTCTCTCTCAAATTGCTACTTGGTAATTTTATAACATCACATTATAAATGAAAGTGAAACCATTTCACAGATTTGAAAGTGCTATATAATAATAAGTTGTGGGTTCTTAACTTTCCACCCCCAATTCTCACAGAGAATGTGATGATAAAAGCTATGGAACATCACCTCAGAAAGTTAAATATACTGAATTTATAAAATGTTACTAGTAAAATAAATACCCACAGCCTTCATATGGGCCTTCGACCATGTACCTCTCGTTGAGAAGCTCTGATAAAGTTTTATTCACAGATCCTCCATTTTTGTTAATTGTGACCCAGGTTAATAATGGCAAAGAACTCTGCTTATGTGGAGGAGAATTATATGACTTTTTAATCAATATAAAAGCCATTAATTCCAGTTAGTAGATACAGATGAAATACTTTAGTAAGAGGTAATGAACATAAAAATGAAAAGTTCCATCTAAATTTGCTGAAATGGAAACTCTGGTACAATAACTCAGTATACAAATACTGCTTAATATTAGTTTATATAAAGCAAATATTATTTAGTGCTTGCAAATAGCATCAATTGTGCAAAAACAGATGTGTGCCTTGTCAAAACAGCAATGAAAGGGAAGACAGACACTTTTGGGAACACAATAGCAGAATGTTTCAATAAAACTATGATATTTTCATTTTACAGTGATGTTTTAGAACCAATATAATGAACATTAAAAACAAAGAAAAACAAAAAACCACTTTATTCTCTTGAAGGTTGGCTAGCCACACATTCATACATTCTTTAGAAGAAGGAAAATAAGTATTTTCTCATACCTGCAGCTGCCATGTGTTCACTTGTTCTGATTGGCTGGAATCCCACAAAGGGTATCTGCATGGATAATATTAAACCCACAATGTAGAAAGTGCTATATGCTAAGAAGACAAAATGGGAAACAAGATAATTTACCACTATCATAAGTACTTCAAACATAAATGGATAAATAACTCATTTCCTTTTAGCAAAGTTTTAACTGAACTTATCTTATGAACAGAATCTTGAAGTGACTTCTAACTGATGGTTAATCATACATTATAAATCATAAAAATGCTTTCTGCCTTTTAAAAATTGTTTTAAGTACTTTATTTCTGCAAACTATAATTTAGAACAGGTTAGGAGATAACTGGTGCTGCTTTCTTCTCCCCCAAATGGAATCAAACTTTTTTCAATCTATCATTAATAATCACTGAGACAACCCAAGAAGCTACATAATACATAAAACATTCCTATTGTCATTAATCCAAAGTATGCATGACCTAGTGAATACTTATCACCATCGTCGTATGAGTAGTTGCCATTATCTCAAAAAGCTCAAGTATTTCACAACTTTTAAAAAAAATCCTCACCCAAGGATATGTTTTTTTATTAATTTTTAGAGAGAGAAATATGGATGTGAGATGTATCAGTTGCCTCCCGTATGCACCCCGGCCAGAGATGGAACCTGCAACCGAGGTATCAAACCTAACTGGGAATCAAACCCACAACCTTTTGGTTTATGGGAGGACACTCCAACCAACCGAGACCCACCTGGCCAGGGATCATGCCTTTTCTATAGTCTCCTACTACTCTTTGTACAGTACTTAAAAGTAAAAGAAAAGTCTGTCCACCAAGTTTTCTGTAATTAAGAAGAAAAGGGCTTTGTACATAGAAAGTCCAGCAATCCAACAGACTAATAACTGAATTAGGGTCTAATGAAGGAAATTTGTTTGCTTTTGGCATTGAGTATATTTAATATTCTTGGCTTATATCAACCTAAAAGTATAGAAAAATTTGGGAGGGGATACAATTTGTGTAATAGACTTGTTTTGCATTTAGGTGTTCACAGACCACTTTTAGGTAAGTTGATTACAGAGAAAGTTACTATTTGAAATCACTGCAATAAAATATTTAGAAATGAAACCCATCTGAATTAAGTTAATGTGAAATTTATTCCATTTATAAAGCTTATGTCATTTTATGAAGTACAGTCAATACTTAGTTGTTGGGCAAATACAGTACTCTACTAGGAAAAAACACCTGGGGGTATATTTAGGAAGAGAACTGTTATAGCATATGTATCAGTATGCTACACACGTATAGCACAGCATACAGCACATACTTTCCTTCACGCAACTTAAAGTTTATCTGCTTAAAAAAAACACCCCATCTATAGAAAGTAAATTATGGGCTCATGATTCAAATGTCAAGTTGCCTCCCAACTTGTGTTAGGAAAAGGATAAGAAGCTCAAGTAAATTTAATAGAAAGGACCAATGTATGTGAATAAAGTTTCCGATGATCTCAAGCTAATGGAGAACTGGTTTTCTAGGAGACTGTAGAAATAATCCACCCAATAATGTAATTTTCAGATATATTAATGTTGGAATGGAGTTACCCTCAATCAGGTACTTGAACACAAATGCAATAAAAGTAAAGTAACTAAGAATTTCTATGTCACAAGATTTGAACTTTCAGCCTATCTGGTTGATGAGTTTTCTAATATCAATGTTTCTTTTACAAATTAGTCTTTTATAGATGTCCTGACAGGGAGTCAGAGGCAAAATCAGGAAGAAAAAAAAAAATGAGCACAAGGCCATTATTTGATCTTGAACAACTACTTAACAACAAAGTTTCAATTTCCTCACTACAGAATGAGGGGTTTTAACAAGAAAATCTGTTGATTATCCCTAACAATAACCTACGATTCTATGATCAACAGGCCTTTTAAACACCTAGAGCTGGGAAATCAAACCCTGGACAAATACTGAACACACAAAATCACAACTAGAAAAGCTAGGCTTGAAAAACCTTGTGTCATTTATGTGTTTTAATTATACGTAAGCCCACTTACATCTAAACACCACAATCACCTCTGAGGCTTGATTTCTCTTTTTTATAAACATAAATGAACACTAAATATTATAACTGTCATAAAATTTGGATTAAATATGATAAATGGCACATGTTGAATAAAAAAGAAAAACTTTTTAAAAAGTTGAGGTGAAATACATATATAATCATTTTAAAGTAATCAATTCAAGTGCATTTAGTACATCCTCAATGTTGTGCAACTACCACCTCTTTGTAGTCCCAAAACATTTTCCTCACCCCAAAAAGAAAACCTCATATTCATTAGGCAGTTGCTCCTCATTCTCCCAGCCCAGGCCAGCCCAAGGCTTGTTCTTAAACGCAAAGGTAATGCTTTTTCTTATTGTTGTTTAAAATGTGAAAGCCTCTAGTCCAGTGGTTCTCAACCTTCTGGCCCTTTAAATACAGTTCCTCGTGTTGTGACCCAACCATAAAATTACTTACGTTGCTACTTCATAACTGTAATGTTGCTAGTGTTATGAATCGTAATGTAAATATCTGATATGCAGGATGGTCTTAGGCGACCCCTGTGAAAGGGTCTTTCAACTGCGAAAGGGGTCGCGACCCACAGGTTGAGAACCGCTCCTCTAGTCCATTTACTTCCCTCTAAGTCACATTTTCCAGAAATAATCACTAAAAGGTATAGTGGGCACACAAACACGTTCATATTATCTCTCTTCAAATGGAAGTATACTGTACTTGGCAGTGTAAAAATTTCAGCAATCACTTGCTTAGAAACTACTGATGAAGTTTCCTCAAGGATTTGCTCAAGTTCATTTCCAGGCATATTCAAAAAGAAAAGAATAAGCCTGGTAACATTCTCAATTAGTGGTTTTATGCAACTCCGCAGACATTTATTGTTATTAGTAAGGAAGAAAACACTTCATATAGAGCAGATGAACTAGGGTTCAAGTTAATACTAAGAGTGATGGAGATGAGTTCAAGAAAAAGAATTCAATGTCTGCAAACAAAAACATGTTTTTACCTAGGCTTTGTACAATAGCATTTAACAGTGGGTTTAAAAATAGCCTCTATAATTCATTCAAATATTAACCTTATGTCCATTATGGTAAAGACAATCTAGAATGACAAAATCCTATTAAGTTCATTCAAATATTAACCTTATGTCCATTATGGTAAAGACAATCTAGAATGACAAAATCCTATTAAGATCAATCCCATCGTGAGATTGGTGAAAAAAAACCTGGCACTATAAAAACTTGGATGAAGGCGATATCACATCTTCAGCAACACCAACACCATTTCTGCCACTGTTTTCAGAAGACCTCAACAACACAACCCATAGCAATAGTAATCACTCCCCACCTAATCTGTCCTACAAATTCTATAGAAAACTTAACCAAGCTACTATCCCCATATATTATAACTTTCTATCTACCCATGTTAACCGACTTTTCTTACCCTTTAAACCAGAAGAATAAAGTTTTCCATCAAAGTAGTGAGTTCTATGGAAATGTACAACACTAGTAATGTTGTAAATCACTTATTACATCATGAAAATGTTACCACACTGCCATCCTGTGGAAGCACTTGCATTCACTACTGAAGATCATACTTCTAATGTGTTAGAGGAATTCCAGAAAAAAATACCATTAAAAAGTTATATACAAAGTCTATTATTATTTTTAACAACAACAAAACAAAACCCAAAAACCCCCTCTTTGATTTGGGACAAATAGTAATCTTCTAAACAGAGCCAAAATATCTTTTGCTCTTAAAGTACTCTTTTTTAATACAGAAAAAAAATAAACCATTGCCCTTGACTTAAAATACACAATTGAGTTGTTCTATAAGATAAAAGGCACTGAAAGGCCTAATTCAAGTTCCTTTGAAATTTTAAGTTTTCAAGAAGCTCCTGATGTTCCCCAAACTAACATGTATCTTCTCTGTGACAAAGCATTAGCTTGTGATGGCTAATACAGCCCTTCCTTCTGGCTGTTCCTGAATTACATCCTTTTACAACAAATCAGTAATCTAATAAGTAAAATATTTCTCCGAGTTGTGAGTCACTCTAACAAATTAATCGAAACCAAGAAGGGGGCTATGAGAACTTCTAATTTACAGCCATTTTGTCAGAAGTCCAGGTGATAACTTGAACTTGAGACTGGCTTCAGAAGGTGAGGCAGTTCTATGGGGCTGAGCTCTTAACCCGTGGCACCTGATGATATCTATGGGTAGATGGTGTCAGAATTGAGCTAAATGGTATGACACCCAGCTCGTGTCAGAGAATTATTTATAACACAAAGCACTATTTAAGTGTTTGCCTCTGTTGATGGTAAAGCTATGAAGGAATAGCCAGACAAGACAGAGTTCCAGAGGCTGAAAGAGGTAAAGACTTGGGGGATAAAATCTCTAGTGAACCAATTTGCATGAATTTCCTCAAAAATAATATGGTAGAATTAGACAAACTAAATTCTAGCACTTCCTGCTTTTATATCCTAGAATTTTTACATGCAATTTTTAAAGTTTGTTGTTGTGTAAGTTAATCTAGCATTAAATATGTTTTGCCTATAGCTGCCAAGTATAAATATGATTCCTAAAGTTTATGGCTTTACTTTCAATTCACTCAATACTAGGATTTTCTTTATTCACAAGCTATATAATCTTAGAATAATCTGTGCAAAATTAACACTTTACTCTTTCAATGATGGTTCCTAGCAAATGTTACCATAAAAATATCTTTTAGGTATAATATGAAAAGTGATTTTAAAAAAATATATTTTATTTGATTTCAGAGGGGAGGAGAGAGAGGGAGAGAAACATCAATGATGAGAGAGAATATTTGATCACCTGCCTCCTGCACAACCCCCACTGGGGATCAATCCCACAACCCAGGCATGCACCCTGACTGGGAATCGAGCCGTGACCTCCCAGTTCATAGGTAGATGCTCAACCACTGAGCTACCGCAGCTGGGCTAAAAAGTGATTTTTTTACTCTCCTTACTCAAATTAACTCACTAGAGAAAACATGGACAATAACATAAACTGCTTCGGTAACATTTACAAACCATTTATCAATACGAGAAACTAATTTCTTCCTTCTTAAATTATCATTCTAATTTAGTTAATGAGACACATTAACCATAAGAAGAAAAATTCATATTTTGATAAATGAAAAAGGTCTAATTCATTCTGAATACATGCTCATTGTAGAAAATTTAGAAAGTAGAGAAAAATATGAAGAAAATCACTAGTAATCCTTGCTATGTTTTTTTGTTAACATTTTTCTGTATCATTATATACTAAAACAGATTGTATTTAATGGCACCATAATATTTCATGATATGACAACACTACAATTTAAGTGTAATTTATAAATTATAATTTTCCTATTGGACATTTAAGCTATTTTCACAATTATACATAACACCACAGTGATCATCCTAAATGACTTCGTATCTTTAATAATATATTCTTATGACATAAAGTGTGATAAACTTTTATCAAATTAGAAAGGTTAAAGTCATTTTACATTCCATCAGTGTTATGTGATACTTGTAAAACCAGTCGTTCTATAAATGCAAAATAAGGCCTGGGTATTCTTCCTTTGTGTGAAAACATCAGAATCCTATTTGTAACATAATTTTGTAAAATTTATTTCCCAATTCAACAAGTCTAAACTATATCTTCACAAAATAACTTAATTTTATAATCACAACCCAATTTCATCAAGTAGATAGGCTTCTTACCGCCTTATATCTCAACTTTCTTTATACCCTGGCTTCCCACTCCTACCGTACACATCCACATTACCTCCCATGCTCCTCCTTTTCCACATGAACAAATTAACAGTTTTCCTTGGCTTGATAACCGATCTAAAGACACATGCAAAAAAACTTACTCAAAGGGAAACTATATTTTTCTGTAATTATATCAATTAATTCATTTTTACTTCACTTAATTTGATACTTAGAACCCAAACTTTTGGTTAATATAATTATGAGTTTGCCATCTAGCAATCCTTTTTTATCTAAACATTTCTGCTCATGAGGAGGAATAACTATAGACAAAGGATGTTGTGTGTTAAAAATCAGATGACAAACTATATACAAACACTTGGTAATGCTCCGTATTTTTCAGGACCATCAAGTTAGGTTAAATTTAACTTAAATCCTAATATATTGAGGATAAAGGAAGAGAAACATTTGTTCTATGCCAGTGGTTGGCAAACCACGGCTCGCGAGCCACATGCGGCTCTTTGGCCCCTTGAGTGTGGCTCTTCCACAAATACCACGTGTGGGCACGCAGTACAGTGCGCGATTGAAACTTCGTGGCCCATGCGCAGAAGTCAGTTTTCGGCCTGGGCGAGTCTATTTTGAAGAAGTGGCGTTAGAAGAAGTGGGGGTGTTGGTCGGTAGGTGACGGGAGACCAGACCCAGGCGGGCTGCGGGATACACAGCGCGGGCGAGGCACCAAATATCAACAGTACTTAAACTCTATAGGTAGGTTAATAACAATGTACCTACCTATATAGTTTAAGTTTAAAAATAAAAAATTTGGCTCTCAAAAGAAATTTCAATCGTTGTACTGTTGATATTTGGCTCTGTTGACTACTGAGTTTGCCGAATACTGTTCTATGCCATCACTTTCTACCCGTTTAAAAGTAAACTCTATGAAAGAGCATTAAAAAAACCTAAAATACTCTTATTTACATGAGTGGAGTAAGAGAGAGAAGAAACGAGGTTGGGGTAGAGAATTTGAACACTATGAAATTATCTGAGACATTTACTAACCTAACTTTATACACATATCTAACATCCCTAAACCATTTTCTCTTCCCTCTGAAAAGAAGAAAAACTCTCAAGAGCCAACCAAAGCAAAATTAACAGCATGCTTTCTAACTCACCATATAAAGGTTTCATCTCAATTCTCATGCTAGATCTTAGTGCTAACACTCCAGGGGAGTTGAACACTGCTCATGTTTTAAACTTTTATTATGTAGACCTTTCCGTTTGACCTTTTTAACAACGTTCCTTATTTGGCTACCTTTGACTTCTCCTTTGGCTCTTCCCCTCTTCCCAATTCATAGACATTTCACAAAAGTCTATCCCTCAATCTTCTCTCCACTGTATTCCCGCTATAATTTTCAGGACCCCAAAATTTCTTAATTAAACATACCCTAACCTTAATCCTCCCTATAACCAACCATTTAACCTAAAAACTTTTTTTCCTTCTGTAGTTCTAAAAAAAGCTGAAAAGTACAGTTTAATCTACTATTCTCCTTTCTAGAGCCCAATAACTAGTTATGATGTTTTCAGGGCAGAGAGACCTAACAGGTTGATGTATTTCAACTGTAAGGTATTTATTTATATACTAGGCACATAGTTATAGTGATTTTTAGCATTATGGGCTGTGGAGACAAAAATCTAAGTTCCACTACTAGCTATAAAATCTTCAGCAAATTATGGTGTCTTGTTTCCTCGGCTGTAAAATGAAGATAGTAACAATGCCTACCCACAGTGTTTATGAAGATAATGAGTTAAATACATGTAAAGAACTTAGGAAAGTTGTGATGAATAATAAGAACTAGACATATTAATTATGCTAGTGGTAATTGTTATAAGGTACACTGAAATGGCTATAAATATACTAAAATTTTTTATAATTGATATAATGAATACTCAATAAAACTCACCCTTTTAAAATAAACCATTGGTTTTAATATACTCACAAAGTTGTATACTATCACCACTACCTATTTCCAGAACATGTCCTCATCCCATACCCATTCAGTCATTCCTCCACTCCCTAAGCCACTGGCAATCACTAAATATACTTTCTCTCTCTGAATTTGCCTATTCTGGACCTAGTAGTGGAATTACTGGATCATATGATAACTGTGATTAAGTTTTTGAGGAACTGCCAAACTACTATGGTTTTTAATCATGCTAACGAGCTTTTATATCTTTGTGTTACTGTTTTCCAAAAATATTATTATAATGAAATTATATTATTTTACTGAGATATTGGTTTTTGATCACAACTTCTGATTAATTCAACCCATAAGAATTTTCTGTCTATATTACAGAAAATGAACTCTAAGACTTGAGACACCATCAATCACTAAGCATCTAATTCAAGAATGTTTTAAAAACTGTAGACTAAATGAAGATACGCCATGGTCTGAATGTTTATGCCCCAACTCCCCGATTCTTATACTGAAAACCTAATGCCCAAGGTGATGGCATTAAAAGGTGGGAGATGATTATGTCATGAAGGCTCCAGGGATTTAGTGCCCTTTTGATAGAAGCTCCAAGAGTTAGCACATCCCTTTCACCATGCGAGGGCAAAGCAAAGCTATGTACCAGGAAGAGGGCCCTCCCAAGAACATGACCATTCTGGTGCCTCAATCTTGGACCCTCCAGCCAGATTGTGAAAAGTAAATTCTTGTTGTTTACAAGCTACCTAGTCTGTGGTATTTTTTATGGAAGCCCAAATGAACTAAGTCTGCTGAATATTACACAGAAAGGGCTTTTAAAAGTTTAAACTGTTTACTTTGAGGATGCTCAATCTTTTCTAGTGAGTAAGCTGGATTTGAATAATATGTTTATGTGGATGATTTTCATGACAGAAATGCTCATTCCCCCAATTTTAGAAAAATGACTGACAAATATTAAATCTAGACTAATTTCTATAAAAGCTCATCAAGAAGTTGGTAACAACACACTTAGGTAAAATGCCTAACCCTCATTATAAATACAAAAAGCGAAATGAATATAAAATTATTTTACCTTCTCATTGCTAATACTGGCCTAAGAGAAAGTCTGTGCAATGAAAATATTGTATATGAAACATCTTTTAAAAGTGGAAAGATTTCAAAAGTCAAATCACTTACCTATGTAGACTCTTTTGCTGTATCTTTGCATCAGTAATAACACAAATACATGCAGTGGAATAAGGTTGATAATAAACACATAACCACCCCAAGCAGAGACCTATGGGTAAATAAGTTAAATAATTTGTTTGCTTTTTTTAAATAGGTAAGTTTTGTCATGATAATCAAAGCATACAGTAAGCAAATATATTTAGCAATTTTGAGAAATGCTTAAAAATGGATTTATATAACCACAAATAACTTATTTCTCCTTACTTTTATTGATAATAATTAAATAATACTATAAATCCAAAATGCTTTCCTACATTCACTTGAGAAATGGTCAAATTAAACTTAACGAGAATGTTGAGAACATTATAACTTATGAATTGAAAGTAAAAGGATTGTCATGAAATAAGGACTTTCAGGATATAGATCATAAACATTTATAGGAAAAAAGCCCATTTACTTCCCCCATTTTTGCGTGATAAATATATTCAAGAAACTTTACAGAGAATATAAACAGGACTGTTAGGAGAAGTCAACAACTAACTAAAGGGAATACTCAAATGATCTGGATATGCTTTGACAAAATCCTCAAAATAAAGGTGCTGTCTAGGGCAGTGATGGCGAACCTATGACAAGCGTGTCAGAGGTGACACACGAACTCATTTTTTTGGTTGATTTTTCTTTGTTAAATGGCATTTAAATATATAAAATAAATATCAAAAATATAAATCTTTTTTATACTATGGTTGAAAATATCAAAAAATTTCTATATGTGACACGGCACCAGAGTTAAGTTAGGGTTTTTCAAAATGCTGACACGCCGAGCTCAAAAGGTTCGCCATCACTGGCCTAGGGTATAAATTATTTCCTATACAAATCAAGATACCATTTTAATGTTTGGCCTATATCACAAAATTAGAATAAGTCTATTTAATCAGAATAACTGAGTATGTTCTAGTGTAAATTTATAAAGATCCTAAAGATAATGTTTCTTCTCAATCAATAGAATTAATTTTTAAGTACATTCAATAATAGGAAACAGGGTCTTATCAAGATAAAAGTTTTTGGATGTGCTCTAATAATTAAAAGTTTGAAAAAGCCATGTATAGCAATGGCTTATAGTCTTAAGAGACTATATGTTAACATATACGTATTTTAACAATGCTGCCCTTGTCTACAATATTTCAGAACCACTTATAAGGAACTGTCTTCAGTTTATAATGCAAACAAGAACATCAGTTTATTGTTTCAGTCACATGCTACTGTTTTTTTCCCCAGCAAAAAGAATGTTACTCTGAGCACCTAACTGAAGGATTCCTGATTATTTCCAAAATTTAAGTCTTAACTTGAAAGAGGTTTACTATTACTGAGTATAATTACACAGAATGTGTTCCAGGTTTTAACCACTTAAAAAGTGGTACAGATAATTTGGATACAAAAATCCTATGACATTTGTTTAAAAACAAAACAAAAAAAGGTACCTAACTTTATCATTAATTTTCAGGCATAAAACTACTAAACAGACTGTGCTGTGAAAAAGAGAGGAGAATGAAGAGGTAATACTGAACCCCAATCTCAGGTAATTTGTTGAAAAAAATATGTAGTTTACAGATTAGCCTAGAGCAGCGGTTCTCAACCTATGGGTCGCGACCCCTTTGGTGGTCAAACAACCCTTTCACAGGGGTCGCCTAAGACCATCCTGCCTATCAGATATTTACATTATGATTCATAACAGTAGCAACACTACAGTTATGAAGTAGAAACGAAAGTAATTTTATAGTTGGGTCACAACATGAGGAACTGTATTTAAAGGGCCAGAAGGTTGAGAACCACTGGCCTAGAGGATGTTACCATTATTTAGGTTGAGTTGTATATTTAAAAAGAAAGATTTTTGTTTCATTTGCTGCAAATATTATATTTGAGAGGTTGAGTATTAGCCCTCCCCACTAAAGCAAAAGTCCATATGTGTAGGGAGTGGTTAATAGGTTTAAGCCTCCAACTGACCTGTTGTCAAAGCCACAAACAAGTCCCAGCTTAGAGGTAACAGCCCTCTTAGCATAATTAGGCTTGACCTTATGATGCTGCCAGATCTTATGATGCTGCCAGATCTTATCTGGGAAGCCAATGGGCTGAGGGAAATGTAGCAAGTGCTGTCAAAACAAGTGAAACTCACAAGAACATTGTAACTATGGTGACCACTACCTTGTTGACCTCTGGCTATAAAATAAAGGCTCTGCTTGCTGTCTGGATCTCTCTCTGTGGCCTTAGCCAGGCACAGGAGATCCACCTAGATCAGTGGTTCTCAACCTTCCTAATGCCGCGACCCTTTAATACAGTTCCTCATGTTGTGGTGACCCCCAACCATAAAATTATTTTCGTTGCTACTTCATAACTGTAATTTTGCTACTGTTATGAATTGTAATGTAAATATCTGATATGCAGGATGTATTTTCATTGTTACAAATTGAACATAATTAAAGCATAGTGATTAATCGCAAAAACAATATGCAATTATATGTGTGTTTTCCGATGGCCTTAGGCGACCCCTGTGAAAGGGTAGTTCGACCCCCAAAGGGGTCGCGACCCACAGGTTGAGAACCTCTGACCTAGACCCAGCTTATTCTCTTTGTCTTTTCTACATCCTTCGTGCTCCCTCTCAGGCTCACCGAACTCTTGGCTGAGCTGGCACGCCACACATATGGGCTCTGGGGATACGGGTAAGGGAAGAGAATGGGAGTAATGAAAGAGTATACATTAAACAAAATTAAGATCCTAAAGATTTCAGAAGAAACAAAGTGGAGAACTAGCCCCTGATAAAAAGTAAATGAAGAGGAGGAACTGGTCTACCTTCTAAAAAGATTTGTTAGACCTCATGTAGTTTCAAATATAATATCTTACCATATAGAAATACGATAAGCAGCAGCACACTGTCCAAAAAACAGAACCAGTTTTTACAGATTTTACCTAAAAACAAACAAAAAAGCTGATGTAATAAATATGTTAATAAATGCTCCTGCTAAATAAAAAATGTTTAGTAAACATGTATTACAAAAAGCCAAAGTTATTTTTAAAATGTACTAAGGTTATTCAGATCCACTTAATATATTCATTTGTAACACTCGGCAGCAGTCAGACATTTTAAAAATAGCTTTGATTTTATTTCTAGCTATTTAGTTTTCAGTAAAAAAGAATTATCTTAAAGGAAATTATATATTTCCATTTGTCACATTTTTATATTAAAGTTAATATCAAATTGAGATTTTAACTAAAGAATAAAATTATTCAGTAAATCTTCATTTCCATATTGTTTATTTGCTTAACCTTAATATGTAACTTTGCATTTGAATGTGATCATCTCATGTATAATTCTAATTATGAGCAACCATTTTGGAAAATTTTTATCTAGAAATTTTCAGATACTATATATAATCAATATCTTCAAGAAACTATTATATTCCCAAAATAGTTTCTAAACAGCCTAATAATATAACAGTAAAATTCTCAATTACTCTGAACGGGAAAGACAACTTGCAGTAAACAAAGGCTCAAAAATTTGACCAATTTCTACCTAGTGACTTAAAAATTAATCAAAGAAATAATTCCCAGATAAGAGTTTATATATTCATCTGAAAAAGCAAAATATATTAGCAACTTCAGAAAAGCAATTTTATTTTTGCCATGCCCTCACTCTTCTTTGCTTTTTTTAAAAAAAATCTTTATTGTTGAAAGTATTACATATGTCCTCCTTTTTCCACTATTGATCTCTTCTAGCAACCACTCCCTGCCCCAGGCCTTCACCACCCTACTGTCTGTGTCCATGAGTTAAGGATCCTATATGCATTCAAGTTCTTTGATTGATCCCACCCACCCTCCCCCACCTTCCCTCTGAGATTCCACAGTCTATTTCATGCTTCTATGTCTCTGGATATATTTTGTAAGCAGAAAACTAAATTTTAAATTTCAGAAACACAAGGCTCTAAATACTCATGCCAAAAGCAAAGGGTCATTTTTTAAGATGAATCATGTGAATGTTCTAAAGAAACTAAGTCCTATTACAAGCAATTCTGTATTAAAAGATTCATTGCCATGCCTGATAAGAAGTTCAATTTTAACATTATTTTTGAGAGCTCATTTAAAGGAATTCTTTACTTTTAAAATGGGCCTCTACTATACTACTACATTAAAGTAAAGAACAGGTGACAATCAATCAGTAGAGCCTCCCATCCATGGTTTTGCTTTCTTAGGTTTCAATTACCTGAAGTCAACCACAGTATAAAAATATTAAATGAGAAATTCCAGAAATAAACAATCCATAAGTTTTAAATTTAATGTCATTCAGAATTGTGATGAAATCTTGCGCTGTCCCCCTTCGTCCTACCTAGATATGAATCATCCATCCCTTTGTCCGGTGTCTCCACAACTGTATGCTACCTGCTCATTAGTCACTTAGTAGCCATCTTGGTTATCAGATAAACTGTCTGTATTGCATTGCTGATGTTCATGTAACCCTTATTTTACTTAAAAATGGCCTCAAAGCACAAGTGTAGTGATGCTAGCAATTCTTAAATGCCAAAGAAAAGCTGTGGAATGCTTTCATTAAGGGAAAAGGTAGAAGTCCTTGATTCAATAAGGGGGAAAAAAAACCATAAGCTGAGGTTGCTAAGATCTACAGTAAGAACAAATATTATATCATGGAATAGTGAAGGAAAAAGAAATTCATTTTTGTTTTGCTGTTTAAACTCAAACTACAAAATTCACAGCCACAGTGCATAAGTGCTCAGTTAAGATAGTAAAGGTTATAAATTTATATGTGGAAAATTTCTGGAGACTTTTCAAAAATTAAATCTTTGAGAGACCACATTCACATAGCTTCTATTTTATCACTGCTGTTGTTAATCTCTTACTATGCCTAATTTACGAACCAAACTTTATCATAGATATGTATGCATAGTAAAAAGCATAGTAAATACAGGGTTAGCTACCACCCACCATTTCAAGCATCCATTGGGAGTCTTAAGATATGTTCCCTGTGGGAAAGGGGAGAGACGACTACTGTCATCAACACAGTATGGTATTGGTGAAAGAACAAAGATCAATGAAACAGAAAGAGAGCCCACAAGAAGACCCACACAAATAGTCAACTGACCTTTGACAAAGGTGCAAAGGCAATTCAATAGAGAAAGGATAGTCTTTTCAACAAAATGGTGCTAGATAGAACAACTAGACACGTACATGCAAAGAAGTGAATCTGAACAAAGACCTCATTATATTCCACAAAAATTAAAGCAAAATGGGTCACAGACCTAAATGTAAAGCACAAAACTATAAAACTTTCAGAAAACAACATAGAGGAAAATCTGGGTATCCTTGGTCTGATGATGGTTTGTTATTTTTTGATACAACACCAAATGTATGATCCATGAAAGATAAATTGATAACTGGGACCTATTAAACAGAGTAGATAGAGAATATTTCCATTGTCACACAAAATTCTATTGGAAAACATTCCTCTAGATCTACAAACATGTGTTCAGGTTTACAGTATTAAAAGACTTAAATCCTGCTTGTGCTTTGAATGTGGAAAGCTAAAAAGGTCAATTTCACCATAATGAGGAAAAAAGTCTAAACAATAAGTTTTCTTAAGCTTATCATAAAGTTAGTTACAAGGCAAACAATTATGCAAATGCTAGAATAGCTAAGGAAATTCTAGACAAAAGGGAAGTCAGCACTCACAAGCTCTTTTTCATGGGCCTCCACCAGGTTGTCATATTAAGATGACAATTCTCCCCAAACTCATCTATAAATAATGTACTCCCAATAAAAAATTCCAGTTGGCTTTTTGGGTAGATGTTGATAAGCCAATTCAAAACTTTATATAAAGCAAAAGACTAGGAAGAGTAAAAAAAAAAGTCTGAAAAAGAGGAACAAAGTTGAATTACTCATGCTACCGGATTTCAAGTGTTTTTATAAACTAATAAACACAACCTAGTGTATTGTAATAAGGATAGATACATAACAGATCAAAACAGAGGGAAGAATTGCCAAACAGACCCAATGTATATGACAACTGATCTTAACAAGGCTACCAAGGTAAATAACTCAATGGAGAAATAACTGTCTTTTCAACAATGGGAGTTGGATCAATGGATATCCAAATCCAAAAGCAGAGAACCCTAACCCTTTTCTGCACCACAGGCCATAATCAACTCAAAATGGATCACAGATCTAATGTAAAACCTAAAAA
>NW_005871087.1:1392688-1396146 GCF_000147115.1 Myotis lucifugus
TATGAATTGAACTTCATCAAAATTAAAGATTTCAGCTCTTAGAAAGATACCATTAAAAAAATAAAAAGACAAGCCACAGACTGGGAGAAACTGTTTGCACAACACGCATCTGATAAAAGACTTATTTCTAAAATATACAAAGAAGTTTACAACTCAATAATAAGAAAACAAATAACCCAACTGAAACATAGCCAAAGGTTTGAACAGATGGAAAACAAGCACATGAAACGATGCTCAATATCAGTCATTGGGGAAAAGCATATTATAACCATGAGATACTGTTACATACTTACTAGAATGGCTAAAAATTAATACATTTTGAACATCCCATTCATTGGTGAAACAAGTAAATGTAACTCCACATACTCTGATAGAGAGGATGCAAAATGACATAGCCACTTTGGAAAACTGGCAGCTTTTTGTAAAATTAAAAATGTACTTATGTAAACCGGCAATCCCACAACTAGGCATTTATCTACGAGGAATACTAATATATGTCAATATGAAGAATAGTATGCAAATAATTATAGCTGCTTTACTCACACAACTGTCAAAAGCTAGAAAACAAAATAACTATATAGTACATCCATGCAACAGAATACTACTCAGCAATGAAAAGTAACAGACTACTAAAACATCCAATAACATGGATGACTCTCAACTTATTATGCTAACTAAAGTAGGCTAGACACAAAGGGTTAACCCTTACTATTTGATTATGGGGCATTGTGAAAAAGAAACTTCAAAATACAATATATAGAGACAGAAATCAAACCTCTGGTTGTAAGGAATATGGGTGAAGGAAAAGTACTGATTATAAAGGCACAGAACAAAACATTTTTAAGAAACCACCACCACCAACAAAAACTATATGAGGCAAGATGATAAGCACTGCTCCAAGTACTATTTTATCTCTATTAGATGTTTTTGGTGAATAGTAACAATAGAACAAACATGTGCTAATCACTTTCCGTATTCCCACAATATTCTATACCTTTACAAGCATTAACTTATTTAAATCATATCAGATAGGTACTAATATTCCATTTTATAGTTGATAAAATACACATTAGGGTGGTTTAAGCACCCTCAGTGGTAGCATTTAAACAAAAAGGAACCAAACCATGGCAGATTGGCTACAAAGATTATACTCTTAAACCTGATGGAAAAAAGGTTAGAATCTCTAAAGAACACATAACAAAAAGCTTATCAAAAAATGTCCATCAACAGTGCTTTGAAAATAATGTGATGACAAAAAGTGCATCTTTTAAAAACATACACCTTGTAAAAGAGTTTAAGTAGTGGTTTAAAAACACACCATCCACACAGAAAATTATTAAGGAAATAATGACCTTAAATGTTACATTAGACCAGATGCACTTAACATTTATAAAACATTTCATCCCAAAACAGCAGAATACACATTTTTTTAAATGCACAGTACATTCTCCAGGATAGATAAAATTAGGCACAAAACAATCCTCAATAAATTCAATAAGACTGAAATCATATCAAGTATCTTTTCCAACCACATTGGCATGAAACCAGAAATCAACTACAGGGGGGGGAAATGGAAAAAACACAAATTCATAGAGAATAAACAACATGCTACAAAACCACCAATGGATTAAAGAAGAAATTAGAGGAAATAAAAAACTACCTTGAGACAAATGAAAATGAAAATACAACATTTCAAAATTGTGGAATGCAGCAAAAGCATGTTCTAAAAGGGAAGATCAGTTTTACAGGCCTACCACAAGAAATAAGAAAAATCCGAAATAAACAATCTAACTTTACATCTAAAGAAACTAGAAAAACAACAAACAAAACCCAAAGTAAACAGAAGTAAATAATCAAGATCAGACCCAAAATAAATGAAATAGAAATTTAAAAGCACAATAGAAAAGATCAATGAAACTCAGCTAGTTCTTTGAAAAGGTTAATAAAATAATTAAAAAATCTTCAACAAAATATTAGCAAATCAAATCCAACAATCTATCTTTTATATATACTAGTAGCCCGGTACATGAAATTCGTGCACATTAAAAGGGAATTGCCGTAACCGGTTTGGCTCAGTGGATAGAGCATCGGCCTGCGGACTCAAGGGTCCCGGGTTCGATTCTGGTCAAGGGCATGTATCTTGGTTGCGGGCACATCCCCAGTGGGAAGCATGTAGGGGGCAGCTGATCGATGTTTCTCTCTCATCGATGTTTCTAACTCTCTATCCCTCTCCCTTCCTCTCTGTAAAAAATCAGTAAAATATATTTTTTAAAAAAAGGGAATTAGCAAACTGGCCACCTGTCGATTCTGTGAGGAAAGGGGCTCCCTCCTCCCTCCTGTCATGGTCCAGAGTGCAGGAGAATGGGGTTCCTGGCTGGCAGGCCACTGACAGCAAGCCATCCAACAGCAGATTCTGTGAGGAATAGGGCTCCCTCCTTTCTACTGTCAGGGTCTGGTTTGAAGGTCGGCCATGTCCCCTGTTGGGCCAGACCCAGAGTTCCACCATGCCGTGGCCTCCACCTCAGCAACCCAGGACTGACTGCTGCTGGGTGTTCCTGGTGCTCTGAGGGTGGGTTCTGCCCTCAGGCCACACAGGAAACAGCTGGGGAAGGCGCAGCCCTTGGCAAAATGACCCAGGATTCAGTGGGTCCACCCTCCGAGGGTGGGTTCCTGCCTCAAACCCCGCCCTCACCGGAAACAGCTCTGGAAAAACAGCTCAGGGGAGGGCGCAGCCATTGCCAAGACAACCCCTGCAGGACTGACATCCTTCCGCTTGGTCGCAGCGGTTCAGGTCGTGATGAACACCACCCATGATTTTTATATAAGTAGATAAAAGCCTAAGTGACCGTTACAACTGAATGACCAATCGACCAGTTGCTATGATGTGCACTGACCACCAGGGGGCAGACACTCAACGCAGGAGCTGGCCCCTGGTGGTCAGTGCGCTCCCACAGTGGAAGCACTGCTCAGCTGACCGAACCATCCCAGTGGCCCACCAGCCTGGCAGCAGCCACTCACTCCCTCATTAGTCCTACAGGTCCAATATCCGGAGAACAGGTCAGACACTGACGGACCAGCGCCACCAGCCTCCTGGAAGTAGGCCTCGGGTACTGCACTGCTTCCCCTCCCTAGACACTCCGCAAGGAAGAAACAATATAAAAGCGGCCACCAGGTGGCTCCCGACAACCAGCGCAAATGTCAGTGGGATGAATCCAGATCCCAGGCCAGCAAGGGTGTCCCACCACCTGCCAGAGGGCTGATCATGTCCCACACACCCACCTCACATCCCCCACCCACCTCGGGAACCCACCTGTGCATGAATTTGTGCACCGGGCCTCTAGTATATACTAATTATATACCATGATCAAGTTAGATTTATCCCAGGTATAAAAATCTGGTTCAACATTTGAAAGTAATTAATGAAATTCATGACATCAAAAGGTCAAAGGAAAAAGATC
>NW_005871087.1:1396246-1397682 GCF_000147115.1 Myotis lucifugus
CCCAGTGCATGAATTTCATGCACCAGGCCTCTAGTAATTGATAAAAGACAAATGTGTACAATTTACAGCATTTCAGCAGAAAGTTCTACGTATTAATGGTAACAATAAATTATATGTTACTTACCCATAAGTAATATGTGAACTGAAGTGCAAAAATAGCAATGCCTTCGTTATCAAAGGATCCAGCTACTGACCGAGAAATATAACCTGGTACAATAGCAATGAAACAAGCAGCTAAAAGTCCTGCTCCTTGGTTCCAAAGTTCTCTGGTAAGCAGGAAAGTAGATATAGAGGTAAGGCCGCTAAAAGTTGGTGCAAGGAATACACATACATCTCTTATGTGAACTGTTATGTTCAATGTATTTAAAATCCAGTGGATAAGGCCAGCTGTTATCATCAACCCTGGGTAAACCTAGGAAGAAAAAAATAGAAAATTTAATTACATATAAAATGAGGTAGCTGAAAACACTAACATAAGTTTTTTATTATTACATATTGTTTACAGTAAGTTTGAGAATATCTCAAAACAGTTTTCCTTCCTCACATACTTCAAAACTAAATGTACTTTTGTACTGGATACAAATAAAAAGCTCATATATGGAGAGATACACATATTTAAATTAATAAAAAAAAGATCATATAGAATAATTATTAACACTAAAAATGTTTTTCAATGGAAAACTGTGGGTAACTTATTAATCCCACTATTTTTTCATTGTAAAACAGGGTCCTAGTCTAACTTGCCTTGAGGTTTAGGGTTTTAACCATGCTCTAATTTTGCCCATATTTGTGCGTGTATAAAGGAATGAGAAAAGGAGAGAAAATGAAGTAATGTACAGGATTCTTTCCTTCTTTCAAAGACAAGATTTGAAAACTACACAATTCTAGCTAGGAAATGAAGGACGAATCAATCACTTTGTGAATTCAAAGACCATATTTGGGACTCCTAGAAGGTTGAGCATTTTTTCTACCACTTAAAATAGCTGCTGTACTCTTCATCCTCACTCTAAACATGGAACATAAAACATCAAGAAGATTCAAAGTAAAGTAAAAAGGACATTTTTTTTAGCTATTCATTAGTGATTAAAATGTGTATTTACATTTCCATCCTTCACTAAACCCTAAAAGGTTCTTTTCTCTATCACAAAAGCTACAAAGAATGTCATAAATTTCCTTTCCTAGCTAATACTATTTAAAATAGCAAATTCCCAAGGTCTTTAACCCACTCTCTTGCTTTATCTCCATCACTTATTACTATTTCACATACTTCTTATTTTACGTAGGGGATATAGTGTTTGAACAGAAATTTGGCAGGCAAAAAAGGTTGGATAGGAGGGGAACATGTTCGACGGCGGGAATAGAATGGTTGGAGCGGGAGGGGATTCAAGATGTTCAGGGGGCTCAGAATGAATAATGAAATAGGGGGAATGTGGGCA
>NW_005871087.1:1399882-1431955 GCF_000147115.1 Myotis lucifugus
ATATAATAAAAGCCCAGCGAACCGAAACAGCGGAATGACCACAACGACCAGAGACCAGAACTACCACGGCTCCTCACCCCAGCCGGCTGCCCCTAGTGAGCGGTTAGGGGCGATCAGTCAGGTAGAGTGCTTAGGGCAATGAGGCAGGCAGGCAGGCAGAGGGGTTAGGGGCGATCAGGCAAGCAGGCGAGTGGTTAGGGACTATCAGGCAGGCAGGCAGAGGCGGTTAGGGGCCAGCGGTCCTGGATTACGTGAGGGATGTCCGATTGCCAGTTTAGGCCCAATCCACAGGGATCCTGGATTTCAAGAGGATGCAGGCTGGGCTGAGGAATTCCACCCCCCCCCCCCCCCCCCGCACAAATTTTGTGCACCAGGCCTCTAGTAAAACTATATTAGTTAACTATACAAAGCTTTCGAGAATCCTCATCTTAGCAGCTTATGATTTACTCAAATAACTATAAAATTTTATGATATGAACAAAAATAACTGCAAATATACTTACAGTACCACCTACTATTCTTCCTAGTGGATACCATGCTCTTTCATCAAACCAATTTAAAAATTCATAGAACCCATGAGAGGCAAGATGATGTGTTGATCTATAGTTAAACCTAGAGAAAACAGGAAAAAAAGAAATGTTACAAAACTGCTTGTTAGAAAGAAACAGCTCTATATTATACTTTAAATATAAGTGTCTTTATAGTTAATTCCATGGCTACATAAATATATCTTTTATAACAATTTTCCTCAAACTTTAGTAACAAATTATTTTCCAAGAAATCAGCTCATTCCTCTAATATACCTAACTAAAAAGCAAAGTGCCCCCCACCCCCCGCCCCAATGACTACCAACCCAGTTATGCTCAATGTCTATAAAACTACTAACGCTCAAATTAACATCTGGCCATTGCTTCGGGTACAAAAGGTAGACAGCTGCACTTGAATTTAAAAAAACAGGGTGGGGTACATAAAATTCACCAAATGGTCAAAGAGATTTCAATGGCTCTCAAAAAATTAAGAACTACAGGCAGAAGATAGCATCAAAGTGAACAGAGCACATTTGACATAGTCACCTCCAATCTTACAACCCTAAAATTACAGGCTAAATATATCACAACAGCACTAAAGCCATAAGATTAAACTATAATAGTACTGTATAGTAGCAATAGAAGACATAAGACTAATGGGAAGAAATGAAATTGAAGAAACCACAGCAGAAGTAAACTGCAAACCATGTTTCATTTAAAGCAGGTTATGGGTAGCAAGAGAGAATCCTTTAGAAAGCCTTAGAGTAATGGCATTAGGAACGCCAGCCAGGCAGCTGGTGGATCCTCTTCCCCGACCATTGCCAACCAAGGAAGTATCTGCACTACATATGTTGACAAGTAAATCAAAAAGCAGAACAGTGCTGGACAGAAAGAACATGAACAGGAAATCCTCATATCCAATATTAGTTTGATATATCCTTCCCAGCATCAAGTCACAACTCTCTTTCCCACAATCACTAGATGTAATAATTTAGACAGGCTTGATCAAATACAAAAAGAAATAATAAAAAAAGCACACACTTAAAAATCAAACATTTGAAAAAAGTGAGCAACATAAAAGCTAAGTATCAAAATCAACTATTGGAAGAAAACTAATACCATAGGAAACAGAAATAAGAATATCATCAGAGGTCTAAGAAGCTACAGTGGCCTGAAAGGAAGTATAACCTAGAGGTTAAGAGTACAGATGTTAGAATCATACTGCCTGGGCTTGAATTTTAGTTCTACACTTTACTAGCTGTGTGACCTTGGTTAGGCAAAATGACTTATGTTCTCTATGTTCTAGTTTCTTCATCTGGAAAAGAGGGATATAATGAGTAAACAATATAATGTCTCTAAAGCACTTGAAGGCTACTGCTACTATTATTACAAAACTAGTGACCCGGTGCACAAAATTTGTGCATATTAAAAGGGAATTAATTAGAGAAAATATTTTAATATTGCTATTTGCCTTTATAATAGAAGTGTCAGAGATGAAAGGAAATTAGTAAAATATATCTAAAAATCTTCCTCCTGTAAGAGCCTGGGGCGCGCCACAGGAACCAGAGTCAAGCCCCTGCCCACCCATGTGCACCTCGAAATCGCACGAGACCCAGACCTGGCCAGCCCCACCCCCATTGGGCTAGATCTAGACCCAGCTGGTCCCATCCCCGTCAAGCCCTACTGGGTGGGGGGGCGTGGCCTCAGGTCGCCAGGCCTGGTGCTGGGGCAGGGCCTGAGGTCCCCCATCAAGCCCTGCCAGATGGGGGACGTGGCCTGAGATCCCGTCAAGCCCTGCTGGGCAGGGGGTGCGGCCTCAGTTCTCCTGCCCCCGGCCCAGCACCACGCACCCTCAGGTCCCTGCTGATTGCTCGTTAAGGCTCATTACAGGAACTGGGCCTCTGCTGTGGGTGCAGCCATCTTGACAGTTATGGGGTGATGGTCAATTTGCATATTCCCCCTTTATTAGATAAGATTAGAGGCCCAGTGCATGAATTCGTGCACCAGTGGGGTCCCTCAGCCTGGCCTGCAGGATCGAGCCAAAATTGGCTCTCTGACATCCCCCGAGGGGTCCTGGATTGCAAGAGGGCACAGACCAAGCCGAGGGACCCCCAATGATGCACGATCGGGGCTGGAGAGGGACGCGGGGAGTTGGCCAGCCGGGGAGGGATCACAGGAGGGCTCCAGGGTATGTCTGGCCCGTCTCAATCAGTCCTGATTGGCTGGACCCCAGCAGCAAGCTAACCGACAGGAGCGTCTGCCCCTGGTGGTCAGTGTACCTCATAGCAAGCAGTTGAGTGGCCTTAGCATATTATGCTTTGATTGGTTGACTGGACGACTAGACACTTAGCACATTAGGCTTTTATTATATAGGATAAAGACCTATGATAAATGAACTGTATGTTTTTTCGAGTGTCAAAAATGATTGTCAAGACAAACAAAATGAAAGATACACTAAATAGTAAAAAGTTCAAAAAGGAAAATAAAGTATTTTCAGAACTGACATCAGCAAGATGGCATAGGAGACACCAGTTTTCATCCCACCCACCAAAAAAAAAAAAAAGAAGAAGAAGAAAGGAGATAGACAGCTATCCATGAAGGAAAATATCCCTGGGAAAGCTCAAGAATACATTGAAGATCCTAAAGCAGCACAATGAAGCACAAAATGGAGAATAACCATGCAGAAACGATTACTAGGGAAACAGGCTTAGCTGAGACATCTGGAGATAGGTAGAAATGAAGAGAGGAGGCTATCAATACCAGCCATGTGGGTAGGTGCCAAGAGAGCCCCCAGTGGCTTTTTCCTGGGAGGTCCTAGGTAGGTTTTGATACTGAGGATCTAAATAGCCCCCATGACAGCCATAGATTCCCTGAAGTTTTCACAAAAGAGAACCCCAGTGTTCACTGATGCTCCCTCATATTCACTGCAGCATAGCCAAGACATGGAAACAACATAAGTGTCCATTGATAGATGAATAAAGAAAATGTGGTGTGTATACACACACACACACACACACACACACACACACACACACACACACATAGAGGAATATTATTCTATCATAAAAAAAGAAGGAAATCTTGTCATTTATGACAACAAGGATGAACCTTGAAGATATTATGCTAAGTGAAATAAGTTAGAGAATGACAAATATTGTATATGTGGAATCTAACAAAACAAACAAACTCATACAGAGAACAGATTGGCGGTTGCCAGAGGTGGGGGTAGGCAATGTGCAAAATGGGTAAAGATAATCAAAAGATACAAAATTCCAGTTATATGATAAATAAGTCTTTGGGGTGTAATTTATAGTATGGTGACTATAGTTAACAACACTGCACTGTATGTTTGAAAGTTGCTAAGAAATCTTAAGGTTCTCATCATAAGAAAAAATAATTTGTAACTAAGGTGTGGTGATGGATGTTAACTAACTTGTAATCATTTTGCAATATACACATATATCAAATCATTCTGGTGTGCTCCTAAAACTATTACATTGGTATATGTTAATTATATCTCAATAAAAAAGATACCCCCCCCAAAGTTTATAACTGGGGGGAAAATAATCTAAAACAAATAAAAAAGGCATTTGGATTAACCACACAACTATTCTCTCTCTTTACAATAAACCAACAATTTTGTCTGGTGGGCCACAAAAATTTTTTTAAATATGCAATACCTGACTAGTTAGTTAGGGACACTGACCTCTTTCCTTTAGATTTTTTAATTAAAAAATGCCAACAGCCAACACAACAATAGCTGTCTGATGTAAATGAATCAAAATTATACCTATCTGTTGTCAGGTTGACAAAATATATAATATATACTACTACATATATCCTATATAATAAAAGGCTAATATGCAAATCGACCGAACGGCAGAACAACCAGTTGCTATGATGTGCACTGACCACCGGGGGAAGACAATGCAGGAGCTGCCCCCTGGTGGTCAATGCACTCCCACAGGGAGAATGCCACTCAGCCAGAAGCCGGGCTCACTGCTGGCAAGAGCAGCGGCGGTGGCAGGAGCCTCTCACGCCTCCGCAGCAGTGCTAAGGATGTACGACTGTAGGCCCGGGGAGCAGGCCTAAGCCGTCAATTGGACATCCCCCGAGGGTTCCCGGACTGCAAGAGGGCCCAGGCTGGGCTGAGGGCCCCCCTAAGTGCACACATTTCATGCATCAGGCCTCTATTATATATGTATTTGTGTGTTGTGCCGCAAAATTTTTGTAATTAAGTTTGTTTGCCACGAGATTAAAAAGGTTGAAAATCACTGCAGTAAACAACTGAAATATGAATGTATCTATCCATCTTGAGTTTTAGCTTCTCATTGAGCAATTTTGGCTTGTTTTTCTCTCAGCTCATCATTCCATCTACATGGAAACCCACTACATTACCATTCATTTTATTCTGCCTTCTTTATGCAGTGGTCTAAAACTTGAATTCTTGAAGGTGCCTTCTCTAATATTCCATCCTTCCCATCATGCTGAAACCTCTACTCTGTTAGTTCATCTCACAATGTAATAGTGATTTTTTGTATCCATGGAGATTTATCATATAGTTTCTGGCACTTCATTCATGAGGCTCAATTAATGTTTACTTAATTCTCTTTTTTGACACACTATTAATGAATAGTAACACTGACTTAAATTTTTTGTCCTCTACTCCCTTCATTAAAGTAAACAACTGTGTGTACAAAGTAGTCTTCAATTTTAGCATATCCAATTTACATATTAAAAAACATTTAAATAGCTGGGGGAGTATTATAGACAAAACAAGATGAACCATAAATTGATACCAGTTTAAGCTGAATGAAGTATATACAGAACCTCATTATAGTATTAGCTCTACTTCTGTGTATGCTAGAAATTTTCCATGATACTATATGTATGTAGTTTACATATACACACGAATTAAATAATTGTATAGACAAATTATCCTATCTAATAATAGACAAACATGGTAATTAACCGTAACTTCACTACCCTTCCCATTGGCTAATCAGTGAGATATGCAAATTAACTGCCAAACAAGATGGCGGCCGGCAGCCACGCAGCTGAAGCGAACATGAGGCTTGGTTGCCCCGGCAATAGAGGAAGCCAAGGTTCCCCGCCTGCCACAGCCCAGATCTGAGCTCCGGATGGAACAATGTTGCAATTATAGAAGCTAAACAAACCCCAGTACCTGCTTTCAGCCGCCAGTGGACTCAGAGCTTAGAGCCCAGTGATGGCAACAGAGTTTCAATCATAGAATCTAAACAAACCCAGATACCTGCTTTCAGCCAGCCACGGCCTCAGAGCTGGCAACGGCCTCAGAGCTGGAGCCGGCTCTCAGCTCCAGTGACAGCTATAGAAGGTAAATAAATCACAGAATAAAAAAAAAAAAAAAGAGCCTTGGAGCTTCAGTCACCTGCCAGCCTGAAAATGGCCCTCAGCCCCTCACCCAGACTGGCCAGGCACCCCAGTGGGGACCCCCACCCTGAAGGGGGTGTGACCAGCTGCAAACAGCCATAAGCCCGTCATCCAGGCTGGCCGGCCACCCCAGTGGGGACCCTCACCCTGAAGGGGGTGTGACCAGCTGCAAACAGCCATCAGCCCCTCACCCAGGCTGGCCAGGCACCCAAGCGGGACCCCCACCCTGATCCGGGACACCCTTCAGGGCAAACCAGCCGGCCCCCACCTGTGCACCAGGCCTCTATCCTATATAGTAAAAGGGTAATATGCAAACTGACCCTAACAGCAGAAAGACTGGGAATGACTGGTCACTATGACACACACTGACCACCAGGGGGCAGACGCTCAATGCAGGAGCTGCCCTCTAGTGGTCAGTGTGCCCTCAAAGGGGGGAGCTCTGCTCAGCCACAAGCCAGGCTGATGGCTGCCAATACAGCGGTGGTGGTGGGAGCCTCTCCCGCCTCCTCAGCAGCGCTAAGGATGTCCAACTGCAGCTTAGGCCTGCTCCTCGCTGGCAAGTGGACATCCCCTGAGGGCTGCCAGGCTGCCAGAGGGATGTCTGATTGCCATCTTAGGCCCAATCCCCCGGGGAGCAGGCCTAAGCCAGCAAGTGGTCACCCCCGAGGGGTCCCAGACTACAAAAGGGCACAGCTGGGCTGAGGGACCTCCTACCCCCAAGTGCACAAATTTTTGTGCACCGGGCCTCTAGTATATATATAAACTTCATTATGGAAAATTCCACACACACACTAATTCTCGTACATACAAATTACAGTTTTCCCCAAATAAAACTAGGTAAACTGAGAAATGATGTATTAAAGATTAGGAGTCACCAATAAAACTAAACTAAAAGAGAAACACACAAGTGGTAAAATAACAGCTATCTTAAAATAGTTTGAGAACATTACCAGATTTTTACCTATCTTTTTTATTAATATTGTCAGAGCAATTTTTGGTATTTTAACTTCAATAAAATGATTTGTATGGAAACAAGTGTGGCAAAAAGATGATTAATTATTAAATACAACAGATGGTAGATATGAGATTGTGGTCTTCTGTATTTTTGGTTTGACATTTTCATAGTAATTTTTCAAAAATAAGTGCCTTGCCCAGCCAGCATGGCTCAGTGGTTGAGCATCAACCTGTGAACCAGGAGTTCACAGTTCGATTCTCGATAAGGGTACATGCCTGGGTTGTGGGCTCGATCCCCAGTGTGGGGCATGCAGGAGGCAGCCAATCAATGATTCTCTCTCATCACTGATGTTTCTATCTCTCTCTCCCTCTCCCTTCCTCTCTGAAATCAATAAAAATATATTTTTTAAAAAGTGCCTCCCCCAAATTCTCTAGACTTAATCCCTAAAGCCACACTGCAGTTTCAATTATGTGGGAAGAACTTATTAAGATAGACAAAATAATTCTCATACGGACAGTTTTCATTTCTGAAAGGGACATATAAACATGAAAAGTAAATTAATTGTTTAAAGATGCAAGAAGAAACTGGGGATGTAAGAATATAACGTTTTTTGTTTTTTTAAAATTTATAAAGGAAGAAAAATAGCCATTTTACAAATTAAAGAGGTCTTGGAGATCCAACTTTATAAGAAACTAAGATAAATAATTTTCTTATGAAACATATTTTAACAAGACCTGAAGTGTCCTTTGGCTAGTCAAAAGCACTACATTTTTAAAAAAATGTATTTTGATTTTTTAGAGAGGGGAAGGGAGAGAGATAGAGAGCTAGAAACATCGATGAGAGAGAAACATCTATCAGCTGCCTCCTGCACAGCCCCCACTGGGATGTGCCCACAACCAAGGTACATGCCCCTGACCGGAATCGAACCTGGGACCTTTCAGTCTGCAGGCCGACGCTCCATCCACTGAGCCAAATCGGTTAAGGCAAGCACTACATTTTTAAATGCCTTTTCTCTATAAAAACTTGTTTCTGGAAGCCACCCTTTAAAAAAGAAAATCCTTGTAAATTCCATAGTTTGTATCTTCTTCCTCCCAAGAAACTCTTCAAAAGCTAAGAATAGTTGATATGCTTTATTTAGGGAAAAGAGACTACCTCACAAAGAAGCAAGATAAGATTAAATAATGGAACCCTATTTATGGAAAAATGGTTGTATTTCTTGGGTTCTAATGGAGATATTGTATTTTCTTCCTCCCAACAAACTCTTCAAAAGCCAAGAATAGTTTATATGCTTGATTTAGGGAAAAGTGACCACCTCCTAAAGAAGCAAGACAAGATTAAATAATGGAATAATCTCATTTATGGAAAAATGGTTATACTTCTGAGGTTTTAGTAGAGATACTAGTACAATACTGTATTAAAAACATTACAACTTAAATAGCACTTTACAAACTGGTTAAGGCTTATTCAACATAAAATTAAATTACGTTTCTTCAGAAAAACAAAAAGTGCCAACCCATTTGTACACTAGGGCAGCCTCTGCATTTCCCTTCTATGGATCTTGTTGGAGACCTAACCACTTGATACATTTGGTTTTAGATTTGCTATTTCATCTTACATTACACTAAAATATCTAATGTATACTCAAAACAACAATGAAATCTCATGATTATGTACTAAAGAAAAATACCACAAAACACCCTTAATCTTAAAGGCTAAAAAATAAAAAAATTATGCCACAGTCCTAAAATTAACCTATGGCTTTTCTATCTTCAAGAAAAAGTCTTTGAGGTGGGAAACAGTTTTCTATGTTTAATTAATTCCCAATTCTCTGTAAAAAATATGGCAGTGAAACTCACACACACACACACACACACACACACACACACACACAAATCAGAAAAATGTCTGAGAATAAATTAAGTGAAAGAACAGTATATTGTTAGCCTTAATGCTATGACCAACCTGGGCACCTCCAAGCCCAACACAAGTAGCAGTTGTCTGCACATCATTTTGTAGCTTGTGCCTGGTAGCCCCGGGCAGGGCACAGGTAGTAGCTGACTCTGTACCTCCCAGGAGGCCCTAGAGCCAGTGCACCCAGTGGTCAGCTTCAGACCACCCCATATTATAACCCTACCACATCCAAGAGCAACACACTCAAGGGACAAACTCAGTGAGCACCAAAACCCCACTGAAGCAAGTCCTGCTCTATAGGGGTGTCTCCTGCACAGCTGATGAGCCTGGGGATCAATCCCTCCCAGTGATGCCAACAGCAATCAAGTCTCAACTACAACAGGGCAATGCACATAGCCCACACAGGGGCACATCGTGAGTGCCCATCTCAGGTGACTGGGGAGGCTGAGCCACTGGGACCTACAGGACACTACTATACAAGGCCATTCTACCAACTCCAGGAGACACAGCTCCTCTACTTAATACATAGAACAAACACAGGGAAACAGTCAAAATGAAGAGACAAAGAAACATGTCACAAATGAAAAGACAGAAGAAATCTCCAGAAAAATAAATAAAATGGAAGCAAGCAAACTACCAGATACAAAATTCAAAACAATGGTAATAAGGATGCTCAAGGAACTTAGAACTTCAAGAAACTTAGTAAGAAGATCAACAACATAAAAAAGGACCAATCAGAAACGAAAGATACACTAACTGCAATGAATAATTTACAGGGAATCAACAGTAGAGGACGCCGAGAATCAAATCAGCAATTTGAAATATGAGAACAAAAACTCCAGATCAGAACAGCAAAAAGAAAAAAGAATCCAAAAATATAAAGATGTCCTAGGTTTTACATAAAAGAAAAAGGATTTTCTTATTTTTTCAAAATATAGTAGCAAAAACTGCAGTATCAGAAAACAAGGGGAAAAAAGCACATTCTTTTAAAAAAGATATTGGCTTTATGGAAAAGATGTATTTTTCCAATTTCAGAGTTCCATCCACATTGCTTCCTAAAGACCTCTAATGATAAGCGGCTTTATTCCTAGGTTTTACATAAAAGAAAAAGGATTTTCTTATTTTTTCAAAATATAGTAGCAAAAACTGCAGTATCAGAAAACAAGGGGAAAAAAGCACATTCTTTTAAAAAAGATATTGGCTTTATGGAAAAGATGTATTTTTCCAATTTCAGAGTTCCATCCACATTGCTTCCTAAAGACCTCTAATGATAAGCGGCTTTATTAAAATAAGAAAATCTATGTTAAGCTATATAAAAACTTGGTTCTTTCTTGAGGGAGACCATCTGAAAACCAAAATTCCAAATGAGACATACTTCACCAAAGCCAACCATCTCAAGCTCAATTAAGTAGAATCCATTTCCTTGATGCTGGTTGTTTGTTAGAGCCTCATAAAGCCTGCCTGCAGTTCTCTGCCACGTGGGCATTATCTACAACACTAGAGGCCTGGTGCATGAAATTCGTGCACTGGGGAGGGGGCAGGCCCCTCAGTTCGGCCTGTGCCCTCTCACAGTCCGGGAGCCCTCAGGGATGTCCAACTGATGGCATAGGCCCGCTCCCTGTGGCAGTTGGACATCCTTAACGCTGCTGCAGAGGCGGGAGAGGCTCCCGCCAACTGCCGCTGCACTTGCCAGCCATGAGCCCGGCTTCTAAGTGGCACTCCCCCTGTGGGAGCGCACTGACCACCAGGGGCAGCTCCTGCATTGAGCATCTTCTCCCTGGTGGTCAGTGCGCATCATAGTGACCAGTCGTTCTGCAGTTCAGTCGATTTGCATATTAGCCTTTTAAAATATATATATATATTTTATTGATTTTTTACAGAGAGGAAGGGAGAAAGAGAGAGATAGAGAGGTAGAAACATCGATGAGAGAGAAACATCGATCAGCTGCCTCCTGCACACTCCCCACTGGGGATGTGCCTGCAACCAAGGTACATGCCCTTGACGGGAATCGAATCCAGGACCCTCCAGTCCACAGGCTGATGCTCTATCCACTGAGCCAAACCGATCAGGGCGCATATTAGCCTTTTTTATATAGGATGGCTGCTTACTTCGTAACTCCAGCAATGGGAGACTGGTGCAAGTCCACTAGTAAGACAAAGTCTTATGTAATAGAACATAATAATGGAAGCTACATCACACTACCCAGCTTCTGTCCACTATTCTTCAAAGGCTATAAACAGGCTCTTTAAAAAATCATTCTGTGAAAAGATTTATAGTCAATTATAACTCTCAGAGTTTGTTTACAAAGTACAGTGTTGTAAGATTTTACAAAATTGGCCAGGTTAATTCACCTAATAAATGAGAAGGCAACTAATGCCATAACAGAAATTACCAGTTATGGATGTCAATATAAGTATAAGAGCACTAAGAAATAAAGAAAAGGAATAGAATTCCACAAAGAAAATAAAAATAGAAATGAAAAGCACAGGGCTAGAACATCAATTATTACATAAAGATTTTCTTCTGTTCCTTCTTTTTTCCTTTATCCAGACACTAGGTACTCTTAGACTACACAAGATGCCAGATCTACAGAAGTTCCATTAGTTGGCACAAAATTCAGCACTAATGGAAAATGAAAACAACAAAGATATAAGAAAAGTACAAAGCAGCTAAGACCACAAACTAAAGTTGACATTTCAAACTACCTTTTATTATTCCTGCCATCTAGTGGCAGGATAAAAAACAAAAACATGCCAGACTGACATGTTGATTAAATAAATACACCAGGCAGAAAAAAAAGTTTAGTAAGACTACTAAAACTAACAATCTAAATCCAATCCTGCCACGTGATACATATGAACACTCTCTAGATAATCATATTAAACACAAAGCTAATTTTATTACTTTAACTATAGAAACTCATGTGAGGATATATTCAAGCCTAGTATGACTAGAGATTGATATCAGTGTTTAAGTAACTGCAAAACAATAAAATTTCAAAGGATTACTAATGATGCAGAGTAAGAAGTCATTTTAATGTTTTACATAGGTCAATTCTGAAGTTTGAAAAGACCCACAAATATAGATTAACCACTGCCATACCACCAAATCACCACTACTCATTTATGTACAAGCAGTTCCAACTGATGTTAAGCTCCCTGCTCTTACAACTCATGGATGGGTCATTCTGATTCAAGATCTTTCATAAGCAGAGAGTAGACTGTATGTATCAGACTGATAAACTACCTGTTTACACTCTACTTCCGAGCAATACATGAAAAAAAAAAACAAGGGTTATTATTCAAAAGCTGAAAACATCCTGCAGACCTCTTGAGTTTTTCTATATCCTCCCACTTAAGGTAATGTGCATTACAATTCAAATGATATTAAATTCATTAAGAACACACAGAAAAAAACTTATTCCAAATACATATTAATTGAAAACCAGATCCCTATTTTAGTCCTTTCTCTTAACTTTTGCCTTGACTGGCAGTTGACAACCATCAATTTTCCATAAATATCCTTTGAAAAAGGAGGGCCTCTCCTGTTTTATGAAGGACACTTAAACTAATTGGAAAAAAAGGAAAGAACAATGAGAAGCTATCACCAAAAAACTACATCAAAATAAGGTTTGTGTAAGTGTCCTAGTGCCACTTTTTAAAAAAATATTCTAGGATCATATATAAAATAATGTATTTGATAAGTTAAAACTATTTGCTCCAATACAGATTGAAATCTAAAGAGACCTGTATGTATTTTTTCTCTCTATATATTACACACACGTGTAATACACATTTAAGTCAGGCACACATTCATGTATTACAAAAACAAAATCTCCAACAAATGTTACATGTAAACATGTTATATTTACATTTATTTATTATTAATAATCTAACTTACTGGCATTATATAATAATTATATAAATAAGGTTTCCAACTAAGAAGCATTATATAGTACTAGTGCCCCAGTGCACGGATTCGTGCACATTGAAAGGAAATTAATTAGAAGGTAGCAGCTGGGTGGGACTGGGCAAGAGGGGCCAGACACACCCTGGAGCCAACCTCCTGCAGTCCCTCCCCAGCCGGCCGCACCAGGGGTGGCGTTGTGGCTCAAAGGTTGTCTGGGGAGTAAGCGGGGTCCCTCCAGCAGGTGGGGTCCCCCGGCCTGACCTGCGGGGATCTGGCCGAAATCGGCTCTCCGACATCCTCTGAGAGGTCCCAGATTGAGAGAGGGCGGTTCTCGGGTGATGCACCTTGGAATTGGGCTCCCTCCTCTCTGGTTCCGGGTGTGTCACTCAAGAACCACCGCTGCCAAGTCACCGCAGCTCAACAGCTCCTGCGTTAAGCGTCTGCCCCCTGGTGGTCAGTGCACGTCATACCTACTGGCTGGTTAGAGGGTCGCTTAGCCTTATATATATATATATAGATAGATCATAATACATATATTTAAGTCAGGACATATATTCATAGTAGAAGCCTGGTGCACGAAATCTGTGCACGGAGGGGGGGGGGGGGTCATCTCAGCCCAGCCTGCACACTCTCCAATCTGGGACCCCTCGGGGGATGTCTGACTGCCGATTCCTAGGGATCGGGCCTAAACCGGCCTAGGATTGGGCCTAAACTGGCAGTCAGACATCCCTCTCACAATCCAGGACTGCTGGCTCCTAACTGCTTACCTGTCGGCCTGCCTGATCACCCCTAACTGGCCCCCCTGCCAGCCTGATCACCCCTAACCACCTCTGTCTGCCGACCTGGTCGCCCCCAACTGTCCCCCCGCCAGCCTGGTTGCCCCTCACTGCCCTCCTCTGCCAGCCTGGTCACCCCTAACTGGCCTCCCTGCCGACCTGGTCGCCCCCAACTGCCCGCCCCCACTGGCCTGGTTGCCCCTCACTGCCTCCCTCTGCCGGCCTGGGTGCCCCCCACTGCCTGCCCCCCTGCCAGCCCGGTAGCCCCACGCAGCCTGCTGCTCAGTCGTTTGGTTGTCCCTCACTAACCTCCCTGCCGGCCTTGTCACCCCACTCAGCCTGTTTGATCGTCCATTTCATTGTTTCATATGTGACGGCCTCTGGTTCTTTATATATATAGATACTAAAGAAATAAGATCTCCAATTAACAAGCATTGTATATAGTAATAATATCCAATTATATAGTAAAAATCTCATAATTTGCTATGATTAAAGAACCAGAGTTACTTGGCTAACTAATAAGCTCAAGAGAGAAATGAACAACATTCAGGGTGGGGGAGCAACATCAAGGGATAAACTAAAATAAAACAATCACTCAAAATAATCAATATATATAAGCTTCTCTAGACATCTTAATTTTTAAGACCTAAAGGGAGACAGTAATAAGCTACAAAGCAGTGTTAAAATTTGACATATTACTAAGTACTGAAGAGCTGGCTGTCAAAATACTCAACTTAATCATCAAAATAAATATTCTCCCATTATAATGTAGATATACTTGATGTTTACAATGCAATAATTTTTTAAAAAAATATGAAGATTTCAAACCTGCTAAGCTGTCAGTCCTCTATGACTCTGAGAAAATCACTTAGTATGATTAGGTCTTAGGCTTTTCATCTATCAAATAAAGCAACTAAATCAGTCTTTCCCAAACTGCATTGCATGGAATACTAAAAAAAATTCTACAGTGATTCCTAAATTAAATATGGTAAACACCTGGTGAAATAAAAATTAACATTGTATTCAAGAATTTCCCAGCCTTTAACATACTAATGTACGTAAAATATAAGTGGATGGGGTATATAGTTTTTTCCAAATTTAAAGTTATTTTGTTTTGAACTACAATTCCTAGGGTATGTGTTCTGCAGAACATGCTTTGGCAATCACCACAACAAATAATTTCTGTGTTCTCTTCTAGGTGTGAAGTTCATTTTATATTCCCGAGAAACGAAAAGTGACCCAATTTACCAAGTTTTTACCACCCTATTTTCAAACAGAAAAGTTAAAAAAAAAAACAAGAATGAAAAGGAGAGTGAATCAGTTTCCTCCCTAATTCTGAAAGGGGTTGAAAATAAGGTGATAAAAATATTAAATTACATGAAAGTAATTGTATGAATGTCTATAAAATAACATGCATTAAACTTAAGACAGTAACATGTTTTTGGTACACTTTATTTAAAAATGTGTTTATTCTGAAAATTATGTTACAAATGCATTTACTGAATTTTAAATGAACTTAATTTCCCCCCTCTTTTTTACAAATGGTGTTATACTATACTCAACCTGGTGGAACTGGCATTATGTGTAAGAATCTGGGACTGGAAAGAGTAAAAATGAATGAGAAGCTCAGTCATGCAATGGCTGGTATCACTGGTAGAAAATATTCCTAGTCAAAGTCTAAAGATTCTCTGTATTCTACTACATGTCAAAGAATCCCTCCAATAAGTAGAAGTACTATTACCATTTTCATTTCTGCCTCTGAATCTTAGATCCAAAAAATCTGGTGACATGAAAATACATCATGCTGCCTGAAGCAACGCTTCTATCTACACTGGAGAGATGTACTGAGATGTCTGTCTTCAACACACAGAATTGTAATGATCAGAAACTATACTTATATACACAGAACGATCTTCCTAAATTTGAGGGTTGGGAAGAAGAGTCTACAAGTTTATTTCTGCATATCTTGTATTTGTTCAGGCAAAGTATACATTTTACTGAATGGCCTGCATTGTGGAACTAACTCAGAATTGCTCTGTGGCATTTTCAGTTTTATGGCAATTCAGCTGCATGCCTACAGTATTCTTTTTAAAATACCTAAGGCAAATATTTGAGTATTAATTGTGAGCCTCTCTGGCTTCTATTATAATTTTATAAAACTAGTTTAACTATAATTCATAAGAATCTTAATTTCCACTATAAAGTATGGCAATAGAGTCAGTGAAAAAATCAGCCAATTCCTTTCCATTATCTTCTGAAATTCATCATACCCTCAAAGTGGAGAAGTGATAGCAAAACTAGTCTGGCTACTGAAACATAAGTGTTTGAAATGGATTATCAGATCCTGACGGACTGTTCCAACTGAATAATTTAGAGGGAAAAATATTGAGGAATGGGGAAGGCAGGTAGGACTAGAAAGAACTTGAAGCTGAATATTAGTTTCTAGACCAGCCGTGGGCAAACTACGGCCCGCGGGCCAGATCCGGCCCGTTTGAAATGAATAAAACTAAAAAAAAAAAAGACCGTACCCTTTTATGTAATGATGTTTACTTTGAATTTTATATTGGTTCACACAAACACTCCATCCATGCTTTTGTTCCGGCCCTCCGGTCCAGTTTAAGAACCCATTGTGGCCCTTGAGTCAAAAAGTTTGCCCACCCCTGTTCTAGACTGTCACTCTGGGCAAGTGTCACCTGGCCTGAGTCGCCTCATAACAAGTCACACTTATCTCAAACATTATAATTGACCATAAATGAATAAAAATTACTTGTAAAGTTGTCTGAGTCTCAATCTTTTGGAGGGTCAGGGGTGTAACAAGTAGGCTGATGGAAGCATCATGCTATTTCATAACTGTACATGTTTACACATCCTATTCTTTTTTTTTTAAATATATTTTATTGATTTTTTACAGAGAGGAAGGGAGAGAGACAGAGAGTCAGAAACATCAATGAGAGAGAAACATCGATCAGCCGCATCCTGTACATCTCCTACTGGGGATGTGCCCGCAGCCCAGGTAGATGCCCTTGACCGGAATCGAACCTGGGACCTTTCAGTCCGCAGGCCGACGCTCTATCCACTGAGCCAAACCGGTTTCGGCCACATCCTATTCTTTATACCAAAAAATATCACCCAAGGCTGTCTGACTTCAAAGCCTATTCTCTTAACATACTAAACAGTGCTTCTCTCATTTGTAAAATGGGGGTAATAAAATATGTAAAATGAGAGTAATAAAATATCTACCTCAGAAGACTGCTTAAGGACCAATAAACCACAAAATGCATTAAGATTTGCAACAAATTTACTCCAGACTTAGTCTCTCCTCCCTCAAAAAATCCAAAACAACCCAATAAAAACACTAACCAAAGAAATGAAAAGGTATTTCACAAAAGAGGAAATAAAAATGATAAACATACTGTGATTGCTGGTCTTTAAAGACTGGCCCAAAACAATTTTGCCCCTACCTGTATATGCATCTTCTCCTTTGACTGTGAGATAGGACTGAGTCTATGTTGAACAGTAAAACATAGTGTAAGTGATCCTGATGATTCCAGGCCTATAACTGGTCCGGCAGCTTCTTCTCTCGTGGAATGCTCTTACAACCCAGCCATCCTACTGTGAGGCAGCCCAAGGAGCCACAAGGAGCCAAAAACCCCAGCTGAGCTCCCAGTCAAGATTCCAGATTACTCTGAACCATCTAACATTTCAGTTATTCCAGCCCCAGCTGACTGTAGATGACTGCAATCATCCCAGCACCACAGCTGACACCATGAAGCAGAAGAACCTCCCACTGAATCCACTGAATTGTGAAGAAAATACTGTTTTGCCACCAGTGGTGTACTTTAGTTTTATAAATAATTGAAACATATTATGACAAAATTTCCAGGTATATACCCTAGCAAGCATGCACATATATGCATCATAGTAGCATTTTTAAAAACTGGAAGCCCAAGTCTCCAACACTCCCAAATGTATAAATGCAAGTCAAAGATTACATAGAAGATATTACTATTTTTTTTAAAGCTCCAAAGCAAAACTTAGCAGTATGTTCTCTAGAGATACATGAGTTTTTATTTTTGTTTTATAATATGGCAAAGGGAATGTTAAACAAAACTCAGGACAATGGTTTCCTAGTGCCAAGAAGAAAACCAAGATGATAGGCTAGAAAAGGAACTTAAATAGATGTGAAATTGGTAATGTTTTAGTTCTATAGTTGGGTAGGGGTTTCTCAGGTGTTTTATCATTGTGTTCAGTTACATATATGGATATCTATGTTCTTATATACAAGTAGGAGTTTCAATATAGCTTGACTTATAAAAGTTAATATAACTTTATATTATGTTGCAATTTACACCGAACAATTACAACTATTTACTACACTTTTAGAAGTCCAGAATGATTTTTACTTTACTAATAAAAGGAAAATCTTTTCTTTCATTTTAAATGCTGTTTATATTAGACACTATTTAAAGTGGTAAACTATTATAATAACCAAAATTAAAGTATCTTAAATAGGAGAAAAGATTTCCCTTTCTAATGAAGTGACTGACTCATTTTAACAACCTTCAAAAAATATATCTTAAAAAGGATATTAGTTGTGTGGGGCTGGAGTAGCTCAGTTTATTGAGCGGCATCCTGTGCACCAAAAGGTTATAGGTTCAATGCCCAGTAAGGGCACATACCTGGGTTTCAGGTTCAATCCCCAGTCGAGGCACATAGGAAAGGCAACAATGGGTGTTTCTCTCACATCAATGTTTCTCTCTCTCCCTCGGGTGAGGCTTAAAAAAAAAAAGATATTAGTTGCTCCTCAAGCTCATTTTTCTACTTTGAAAAAATGACTGGCCTTTACACAATTTTAAGATTAGATTTATTTCGTCAACCACATTTTTTTTTAAAAAAAATGTATTTTATTGATTTTTTACAGAGAGGAAGATAGAGGGATAGAGAGTTAGAAACATCGATGAGAAACATCGATCAGCTGCCTCCTGCACATCCCCCACTGGGGATGTGCCCGCAACCAAGGTACATGCCCTTGATCGGAATCGAACCTGGGACCTTTCAGTCTGCAGGCCAATGCTCTATCCACTGAGCCAAACCAGTTTGGGCCACATTTTTTCATTATCTTATTCCTTCAAATGCCAAAAAGCTGGTTAGCATATTAAAATAAAAGTTTTCTTTAGCTAAGGTCTAGAGTAGAAATAATTTTAGTATTGAAATTAAACTTCCATGAATCAAATGTGTTAAAATTTTAAAATTATGAACATATGCAATGTTCTGATTCTCAATATATTCAACAAACTCCACCAGCTCACTGTAACAGATTTTTTTAAAGGCGCATTGATAAAGATTTTGTTTTTAAAGCACACATTTTTAAGCGAAACATCTAAAACTGATCATTATAGCATATCAGGTTTAGGACTTGTTAGGTCGAAAGGGGGTCCAGGAGCTGATGCATGCCTCCACCAGGCAGATGGTGAGGTAGATAACTGGGCCCTTTCTAGAATCTGTAACAGGCCAGTGCACCAGGTAAATGGTGACGCAGATGCCGGTCCCGCCCTGGAATTCCTAACAGGTCAGCTACCAGACAGATGAGGACACCTGGAAACCGTGACGACCCCTGCGGCGGGAACTCCCACAGCTCATGCTCCCCCGCCCTCACTGAACAGCTGTATAAAAAAAGCGCCCCCCTCCCTGTTGGGACAATGGTTTCCTAGTGCCAAGAAGAAAACCAAGATGATAGGCTAGAAAAGGAACTTAAATAGATGTGAAATTGGTAATGTTTTAGTTCTATAGTTGGGTAGGGGTTTCTCAGGTGTTTTATCATTGTGTTCAGTTACATATATGGATATCTATGTTCTTATATACAAGTAGGAGTTTCCATATAGCTTGACTTATAAAAGTTAATATAACTTTATATTATGTTGCAATTTACACCGAACAGTTACAACTATTTACTACACTTTTAGAAGTCCAGAATGATTTTTACTTTACTAATAAAAGGAAAATCTTTTTTTCATTTTAAATGCTGTTTATATTAGACACTATTTAAAGTGGTAAACTATTATAATAACCAAAATTAAAGTATCTTAAATAGGAGAAAAGATTTCCCTTTCTAATGAAGTGACTGACTCATTTTAACAACCTTCAAAAAATATATCTTAAAAAGGGTATTAGTTGTGTGGGGCTGGAGTGGCTCAGTTTATTGAGCGGCATCCTGTGCACCAAAAGACAGGCAGATGGTGAGGTAGATACTGGGCCCTTCCTAGAATCCCTAACAGGCCAGTGCACCAGGTAAATGGTGACAAAGATGCCGGTCCCACCCTGGAATTCCTAACAGGTCAGCTACCAGACAGATGACGACACCTGGAAACCGTGACGACCCCTGCGGCGGGAACAATGGTTTCCTAGTGCCAAGAAGAAAACCAAGATGATAGGCTATGTGTGGGGCTGGAGTGGCTCAGTTTATTGAGCGGCGTCCTGTGCACCAAAAGACAGGCACGCGCCTGTCTTTGGAGTTCGTAGGTCGCCCGGGGACGCAGAATAAAACCTCTCCTTCCTTCCTTTTCTGATCAACTCTCTTTATTTCCTACGCCGCCTCCTGAGCCACCTAACCTAACAGGACTCACAGGAATAATGTTATTACGTGGAATAATAGTATAATTAAAGAGCTGACCAGTCATTTTGTCAAGAGTTCAATCCATAGTAAAAGAAAAAAAAGACTTTATGTCTCGGCTTATTTAACTCTCAAGATCTACAATATTCAATGATCCCCCCCAGTAACTGACATGGACAAAGATACTTCCATTGCAGAAACAATTTAATGGAGACAAGAAACTTATTTCCGTAATGAGTATTTTTGTTTAGTATACTTGAATTTCTTATGAGCAAGTTTAAATGAGATCAAAGCTGTGGTGCCTTCCTTAAGAGTTACTTAATTTCCATGTTAATTACCTATATTCATCAAGTTAAGTCAAGAGCCAAGAAACCAAGTGGATCATTAATCTAACCCCACCCAAACTCATCATTAGCATGACTTTAGTATATTCCAATGCCTGTATATACAATGATAATACCTATTCTTACTCTTCCTCCACATCAAGATAGATTATTCAGTTTGGAAATTTTACTTCTACTGCTGACATCTGTCTTATTTCATCTATTTTAAAAGTTAACAACACTGAAACTTTTATCATTCATGTTTTTTAGATATTAACTAGTCTGTCTTTTCTTAATCAGTGTTCTTCAACTAGTGAGTTAAAACTTGAGATAGAATTCCCCAAGAGTTCATTGTACTTGGGAGAAATACTCATGCAACAAAAAATCTCCCTCTTTTAAGGTTCTTCCTAAATTATCCAGCCAATCAGCCATCTCCCAAGTGCTGATGGTAATCAATGACATAAATTACTTCTGTAATCATCTTAATCAATTCTTTCCTTCTATAAAATTAAAAAGACACCTTAATTGAAAAAGATTATGCTGTTCACTATTAAACAATCCGTGTGGGGGGGAGGGGGGATTCACACCACCAAGCACTTCTCTGACACCAGCTGAGTGTTCTACAATTCAACTCAATTCTGACACTATCTACCTAGAGATAACATCAGATCCCACAGGTTAAGGGCTCAGTCCTACAAGACTGACACCCATCCACACCAACTTCAGATGCCAATTTGAAGTACAAGTTGTCACCTGTGCTTTTGGGTTCAAGTCTTTTGCTAGAATGGCTAATAGAACTCAGAAAAACATTTTACTTACTAGATCACCCGTTTATCATAAAAGCATAGAGCTCAGGAACAGGCAGAAGGAAGAGATGCATAGGACAAGGTATCTGGGAAAGGGTGTAAGGATTCCGTGCCCTCTCGGAGCACACCACTCCCCCCAAATCTCCACATGTTCACCAACCTGGAAGCTCTCCGAACTCCGAACTTTGGGGTTTTTCTGGAGGCTCCATTACACAGGCATGATTGATTAAATTATTGACCTCTGGTGATTCAACCCCCAATCCACTCCCCTCCCAGAAGGTCTGGGGGTGAGGCTTACAGTTCCAACCCTCTAACAGTGGTTCTCAATCTGTGGGTCGAGACCCCTTTGGCGGTCGAACGACCCTTTCACAGGGGTCGCCTAAGACCATCCCGCATATCAGATATTTACATTATGATTCATAACAGTAGCAACATTACAGTTATGAAGTAGCAACGAAAATAATTTTATGGTTGGGTCACAACATGCGGAAAATGTATTTAAAGGGCCAGAAGATTGAGAACCACTGCATCAAGGCCGTCTCTGGCAACCAGCCCCTATCCTTAGATTACCTAGGGGCTTTCCAAAAGTCACCTCATTAACATTCCAAAAGACAGCCCTCCCCCCATTCAGAAAATGTTAAGAGTTTTAAGAGCTCTGTACCAGAAACAGGGATGAAGATCAAACAACTACACATATGATTTTACTGACATCACTGTCAAATCCAAGGTTAATCAAGGTATTGCACAATAGAGAATGCCTCTACTATCATCACCACCACAAACAAAGTGTGGTTATCATCATTAAGGATAAAGGATTTGTGTTAATATAAAATAAACATTCACTCTGTTCCCAATACAGTGTAGGAATAAATATATTCTAGTAAGATTAGAAAAGGTCTTCTGTTAGTCTACCTATAATGAGAACAGTAAGTTATTAATATTATTATTATCATTAGAGGGGGAAATAAGCCCCATTTCACCATAATATCATCTTATTCATTTAGTCAAAGAACAAGTAACAAAGTCTCTTCTTCAAAATGGCTCTGGCCTATTTAGTAATTGTTAAGTGAATAGTCCTGAACAAAATTTAAGTAAATTTGCTTTACTAGTATATTGGGATTAATAAAACCTGTAACAATACATCCCAACTGTAAGACAGCTAAGCTACACTAGATTGCTATTTCTGAAAGAAATATGCCTGGCATGTTTTCTAACAGTTAATACATTTCAGGAAAGAATCCCCACTTCCTTGGGGAATTCATATAAGAGGAATACCAGAGGGATTAAAATAACTTAAATCATTAAATTGAACCATTATCCAAATAGAGCCTAATTCAAAGTCATTTATATTTCTCCCTGGTATATACTAGTATTACATGGGATTTGCGGGAGAATGGGTAATAAGTATGTATACCTTTCTTGTGATACTTGGTTTAAATCAGCCGTGGGCAAACTACGGCCCGCGGGCCGGATCCAGCCCGTTTGAAATGAATAAAACTAAAAAAAAAAAAAAAAAAGACTGTACCCTTTTATGTAATGATGTTTACTTTGAATTTATATTAGTTCACACAAACACTCCATCCATGCTTTTTTTCCGGTCCAGTTTAAGAACCCATTGTGGCCCTCGAGTCAAAAAGTTTGCCCACCCCTGGTTTAAATTCTAAGTTTGAATACTGACTGACAAAATTGAAAGTTTGAAGAAAGGCAGTCCTAGAGTTAAATTATTACCCATTTAAGTAGCATGGGTTCCATACTAATGCACAGCAAAAAACAAAACAAAACAAACATTGAATTTGATCAAAATCATTCTGGCCAATACAAATGCATTAGAGAGCATTCAAGTTTATCTTAAGAACTATTTTCTAATGTTTAAAAAGCTGATAAGCTGGAATCACGTTTCATATACTTAATCACTTGCTAACACACAGTGCCAAATTTGCACAACCAACAGATTTCAAGTTCCTATATAAAGATCCATGACCTTTGCTTTAACCTTTCTTTGAATAAAACTTAGTATTCCCCAAATACTATTTCTGAAAGGATCCTATCATACCTTTCCTATTCTTCCTAAAGACCAAAATAGTACTAAATCAATAAAGAAAACAAAGATTTGTGGGAAAATAAAAGTGGTAGCTATGGAAGATTGGAAGAAGAAAACAATGTAACAGAAATACAAGCTATTCACATCCCATGATAGCTACACAAATAAAATTACACACAATCCAGGGTCAAAAATCCTCTACAAGAATATCAATACATTAAACAGTCCATTCTTAGGGTTCTCCTGAATTCCTTCAGTTTACATCCCCATTTTCTCTCTCTTCCAAGAACTAACTACAACCACTCCTTTCCTTACGTAAATTTTAATATACTTTAAATTGAACAACAGTTGGCAAAAAACACAGTTAGGGTCTGTAATATAAATACTAGTTTAAATACTAATATTTTTTCATTTATCTAGTTATTTGATTATCTTTTGTCTCTTGAAAGACAGTGATGTCTCCTCCCGCCCTCGATTTTCCTTGTAGTCTCAGTGTCAACTGTAAGACTGAATTTGTCTGCCCAGTCAAGATTATCTGGAGACAAGCTGTTGACTCCAGATAAAGAGTTCAATCACAAAATAATTTTTGATCTCCAGCAAAGAGATGAAATGCCTTCCCTTTTTTAGATACTTTCTGCTGCAAAAGAGCATGAAAACTTCTCAGGTGGGTAAGAAACCTGGTTAATCAAATTATTACTAAACTTTATTTCCTACACACTTTCAACAACCCTTTTATCAATGAAGACAAACGTTTAAATCAACGCTAAACAAAAAAAGCAAGACACAGAAGCCCCAAGTATATGTATCTAGCTTTAAAATAGGCAACAATAAAGAATTATACCACCTATGAGGAAAAAAGGATGAAATTACTATAAAAGGAGAGGTGGGGACGAGAAAACACACACCATCGATTCTGAGGTGCCGGCAATATTCTATTTCTTTATCTGGGTAATGGTCACATGGGTGTTTATTTTATAACTGGTCACTACACTGTAAATTAGGTTTATATACATTTCAGAATGTGTTATTTCACCATGAAAGAAAACAAATTTAAAGAGTGAAGCTGAACACCTTTGTAGAACACAACCCTTGTTTATGTAAGTAAACATTTAAGACATTTTCAAAGAGTATCTCAAAACTACAAGAGTGTTATCTTCCAATAATTCTGTACTTCATTGTTTCTCATGTGGATTATACAATATGGTATAATAGTTTATTTTAGTAATTAAACCTTCTTAAATAGGGTATATTGCACTTTACAGGATTTACTATTTTAAGAACAGGCATGAAGTGCTAAGAGTAGATCTTAAAAGTTCTCACTCAAAAAATCTATGTATGGTGATGAATGTTAACTAGACTTATTGTGGTAGTCATTCTGAAATATACACAAATATTGAGTCATTATGTCATACCTGAAACTAAATAATGTTATATGTTGAGTATACCTCAATTTAAAAAGAAAAGGCATCTAGTAAACATGGCAGTCAAAAGTGAGTTCCTAGTCATAATTCTTTTCACCAACTCTATTCCACCCATTTGGCCAGGAACAAACAATAGCTTAAGCTGTGCACATATTGAAACTTTAGAAATTAATTATAAATTACTACATTTTAATTTCTTAATAGTATGGAAAACAGTATATACTGAAATATTATCTACCTGTGGAGAGAGAGAGAGAGAGGGATCCAATAATTTAAGTTTAAAAACCAAATTCAACCCAGCCAGTGGGCGTGGCTCAGTGGATGAGGCCCACCTCTGAACCAGGAGGTCACTGTTCGACTCCCCGTCAGGGCACGGGGGTCTGGTTCCCAGTAGAGGGTGTGCAGGAGGCACCTGATCAATGATTCTCTCTCATCACTGATTTTCCTCTCTGAAATCAATAAAAATACATTAAAAAAATTACCACACAAATTCATTTAAAGTCATTTGTAGGTTGGAGGAATTGCTCGATATCCCTAAAGAAAAGAACATGGTACTGTAAAGAAAAATATTTAACTACCTGAGAATAGCTAATAAACCTGGAAGGCACAAATTAAAAGGAAACCCCAAAAGAAACATTATCAACAAATCATTAACACTTTATTAATACAAACATGAAATTTCTTTATGTTTTCATGCAAAATTTATTTCCCTTTGGATAAAAATGAAGGAAAAAAAGTAAAAAAATAAAGTTTGAGAAAAAATATATACACTATTTACATGGAAATTACAGATAACTGATGCACACAATTTTTGAAATCACTAATTCTAAAAGAAGTGAAACTTCACACAAAAGCGGTTTCTATAGCTAAACTTGAATTGCCAACAGTTCCAATATTGTGGTACAAACTAACTTCCCCTCATCTTCTGAAATAAATTTCAAACAACTTCTCAAAAAACTCGCTCTAATGCAAAAATAGGTGCAAAGAAAACAAAAAAGAATCTAGCCAAGCTATAACCGTACCACCTTAGAAAAAGTACTTCGCCCCTCTCATAGTCAGCTTCTTTGCCCAGAAAACAAGACAAGCCAATGTGGAGGTACTCTAAAAGTCCTTTAGGCCAGTGGTCGGCAAACTCATTAGTCAACAGAGCCAAATATCAATAGTACAACGACTGAAATTTCTTTTGAGAGCCAAATTTTTAAACTTAAACTATATAGGTAGGTACATTGTTATTAACTTAATTAAGGTACTCCTAACTAAGGCTTAGGAAGAGCCACACTCAAGGGGCCAAAGAGCCGCATGTGGCTCGCGAGCCGCAGTTTGCCGACGACGGCTTAGGCTATAGAATTCTGGGTCTACTCTGAAATTTTAGGTTCCAACCCTTAGCTGGAATGGCTTAATATTTCTAACCTCATTAATATGAACTTCTTACTAACAACAACAAAAAAATCTAAAAGAAAACAACATCCACTTGGATTCAATTTCCTTTTCATTCAGCTATTCTCTTAAAATTCCCATCTCTGAAAATTCTGTAATCATCAAGGCATCATCAACTCTTCTCTCTTTCCTACATCAAAACCAAGTAATTTAGCCATCAACCAACTAGTAAGTTCAGCTAAAGCACAGATTGTGCCCCAGGTATTTTGATAGGCCAATATGTTAAGACTTAAATCAGGGCAGCTGATTAAAAAACAAATTAAATGAAGAACACTTTCATTTAAGCTGGCCTAGGAGCAGAGTATGAAAAAAAAAAAGGGAGGGGGGCATAGATTTTGGAGACAGGCAAACCTGTATTATTCAATCCTTGTGGGGAATAGTAAAGTGAAATATCTTTTGTTTATAAAAATGAAAGATGTTACCTAATCTCAATTCTGAGATCTCAAATCAAGTTGGAAGACACTAAAAACTGAGTGTTTACTACCATTTAAAACATATATTAAAGTTATCCTACAACACTAAGTTCTACAGAAAGAAAAGAAAAATGGTCACAGATGATATGGTCAATTTAATTAGGGTACCAGTCACAATTCATTAGAAATTCACTTATTTAAAAATAGTACAAACTTAACCAACATAAAGGCATTCACCAACATATACAGGTTATATTCCAAATTATGTTTAGCTGTCTTTTATTTTAAACAATGAAAGCATTTTTCCCAAGAGATAACATTCCAAATAGTGGTTAGGTTTCCTAGCGAGTCTACCAGTCAGTTAACCAATATTTACCTAAAATATAGGAGTCTCTTCTTACCCTTACCCTCACCTAACAAGCCCCCCTCATCCTCCCAATTCTACAGTATTGCCACTTTCTAAATAAATTCTTAACTCCCTGGAAATTATACATGGTTAAAAGTAGATAAAGTGAGGACACAGAAAGAAACCTTTTAGAAGAAAGTGGCTTAAAAACAAAAAATATCGCCCTGCCGGGCTTGGCTCAGTGGATAGAGCGTCAGCCTGCGGACTGAAGGGTCCCAGGTTCGATTCCAGCCCAGGGCCCAGTTGGGGGCGTGCAGAAGGCAGCCAATCAATGATTCTCTCTCATCATTGATGTTTCTATCTCTCCCTTTCCCTTCCTCTCTGAAATCAATAAAGAAATAAAAAAAGAAATCGACCAGAATCAGCAAAGTTATTTAACACACACGGGCTAATGTACTGACTTATGTTCTCAAGTAAGTTACTAACCAAAACCCAGAATAATTGAATCTTATTCTAATCTGCATCCAATTGAGGATCATACAGAAAGAGTATTTATGCCAATTATGTTCAAGTACGACAGAAAATAAATGCTTCCAAAAATGAGATGTTCTTTATCATGGAGTTGGGGAACAATGATAACATTCTTTTATTATAATGAACAGTACACGATCAGTACAAGCTTTTAAAGCAGTAATGGACAGATAGAAAGATGATAAAGTAAAATACTAACTGTAGAATCTAGCTGTTGAGTATGAATGTTCACTATAAAACTCTTTCATCTTTTCTGTCATAATCCAAAGCACTCAAAACTTAGAGAGCATAAAAACCAGAGGCAGGTTAAGTACATATAGGATAGTAAATTTTCCCATATTCATAACAACTGGGTTAGAGCCTTAAATGTAAACTTTCATTCTGAGTTTTTAATGCTTGGTCTACAATGCTGTCTTTATGCAAACTACATATGGCAGGCAGTAAGGAGCTTTCAGTCTTACCCAAGTTAGCCCTTAAGAAAACCCTAAAGGGAAAGAAAAAATTCCGAAGTCTTTGCTGACAGATCCTAACTATCCCAAAACTTATCATATGCCTCATGAAACCCAATGATTACTACCTACAGGAGCCACCACACTTTACCCCAAATGGGAGCAGGTCCAATCCCATCATCCAATCCAGCTTCTCAAGGCACTCCCTTTCACCTCCTCCCTAAATGTTCTTATAACTTAAAATGGTCTCAAGAGCTCAAGAGTAGAAAAAAGTGCAGCTGAACTGCAGTTGCTAATAATTCCACACTGTTTAAGATTTAGGGACATTTTGTTCTAAAACTGGTTTTATTACCCATTTTGTCTTCTTCAGAACTGAGGTCAATAGCCTCTTTTTGTCATCTGCAAAGTGAAGAAAAACATGGGGATCTCAAAACACAGGAAGTATCCCCCAACTTACAATAGCTTATGTTCCAAAGGTTTATCACTCCTTTTAAAACATGTTTTGTACTAATTAACCTGTGTATACCATAGTATCTATGAAGCATTGCATTCCAAGTTTCAACTCTAAACTGTTTTCTGCCCTGCAAAAAGTCATCTGGTGTCCTTTTACAGCTAACTGTGGCCCAAACTCAAAACTCAGAGAATTCTCTCTACAGCTCTAGGAAGAATCCACGATAACCCCTGTGCAGGCAGGGAAAAGGGCAGCTCTCCTTACATAGGGTGATTTTACATTGCTTCTGTGGGAAAAGCTACCCTAATTGACCAAGATACTAGCTATGGAAAATGTACTTGGTTAATATAATGTAAAAGTATAATAATCACAACAAAAATAAGTGGAAACTACAATTTGCTCCAAATAAAAATAAGATAAAATTAGGTGCTGTTAAACTAGTTGGTCAACCAAAAGTTTGGCAAATAGAGAACATATTTTCAAACTGCTTCCTTGTGTCTGATGAACTCAACTGATAAGGGAGGAAATTACTGAAGTGAAGTGGCAAGAAAATCATTACCAAAAATGTTGCTAAGTTCTAAAAATGTGCATTGTACTTTAAAACTCAATAAATAGATAATATTCAACATCATATACCATCCCTTATAACCGGTAAGATTTATAAACAAAACCATGACAATTAAAAAAAAGTAGCCGTGACCGGTTTGGCTCAGTGGATAGAGCGTCGGCCTGCGGACTGAAGGGTTCGATTCCAGTCAAGGGCATGTACCTTGGTTGCGAGCACATCCCCAGTAGGGGGTGTGCAGGAGGCAGCTGATCGATGTTTCTCTCTCATGGATGTTCCTAACTCTCTATCCCTCTCCCTTCCTCTCTGTAAAAAATCAATAAAATATATTTTTTTAAAAAAAGTGTAACTGTGACAATGAGTAACCTCCAAAAGCTAACTAGAGTCTTACACAATTTAAGAACAGTAAAATTTATAGAAACAACAATCAAACAGAGAAAGTAAACTTTTCACTAAAAATACTTCAGAATGAAGCCAGTAACAGAGACATGGAAAAAGGGATCAGGGAAGGCCAGAATAAACTGGTTTGTAGATACAGAAACTGAGAAAAACATTTAAATATTATTAAAGGTCCATGTCCATTGCTAAATGTTAAATGGTATCTGAGAGACTCCCAAACTAATATATAACCTTAGGATGTTAGACAGTATATCAGTCAAAGTACTGGTACTATTAGTAGCTTTGAAGGACAACTGCATTAAAAATCTAAAGTTATAATGAATGACAGACAATCGACACCTAACCGCCTCTTTAAAGTTTTCAAACAACAATATAAGAATGAGAAGCCTAACTACTGGAAATCTTTAAAAGATATGAAGAGTGAGCAAACAGGTTTTCTTTTTGTCTTAAGCCTAATGCTCTCATTAAAGTCACCTGAATTATACTTAGACATTAGGTTTATCTGCCCCCAATTAAAAACAGGAACAATTTATTATAAAGGGCTGTTAACTACTAATCAGAATTATCTAACATTATAAACATTTAATCAGAAATATAAAACGTAAATACTGAAACTATCAATAAGCAGAACACCTAAATTAAGTAGATCTTTAAGACTGAAGAGGTGTGTATACCTTTAAATTCGTGTGCTATAGAATTCAGATGTCATGCATTTAGCTAAAGAATAATGTTTCTGAAAAAAAAAGAATGTTTCTGAAATGTGTTTTATACAAAGAAAAATAGAAGTTAAATTTTATTGTGAATAAAAAAGGGTTATGATCTTCAAATATTTTCTAGAAACCAGAAAAACTTTTCTTTGCCATACTTAAAAAAAAAAGAACATTATCTGTAAAGCAACCCATTTAAGACTTTTCATGATTACAATACTCAATTTCATTAGTAATCTTTGAATAACATACTGCAGATTTCTAATCTTCAAAGTGATTTCATCATTCAGCTGTGAATTTTTCTACAAACCTTAATTTTAGCCTCATTATTACTACCGAACAGTATTTGGCCTTCCAGTTGGTAAAAAGATACTCTGAAAATACACAATTTTTGTTACCAGTAATGTTTGGTCAGCCATGAACTTCTGTTGTAATCTGAAGAAACAGAACTTTCTCTTTTCACACTGTTCAGTACAATACTAGCAGTTTTCATTTTCTAGTTCCAATTTCATTTTTATCTAATTTGGTGTTTCAAAGGGAAGACTAAGAATACTGTGTCTAGCACAAAAGCTTTACAATAATTTATTTTCTTCTGTGGTTCTGTGGTTCCAAGTAACATGTATTTCTAATTCTGTAATAAATATATAATAAAGTCTTTCCACAGCTTTAAAACAAAAAAAAGTTATTTTCTAAATAGTGTTAGGAGAAAAAACACAAAACTTCTAAAATGGAATTAAAATGTTTCACCACAGAATGTCAGTAATTAACTGTTATCCTCAATTGAGTTCTCCATAAGTGGGCCCCTCTGGTGTTCAATACATGATGTACTATCAATTTTTCTATCCATAACACAACTCCAATTACAGTACCTTGATATATGGGTAACTTACTCCACAAAACATTTATTAACTATGTATTTAGTAACTCTCAAGATTTTCTCTCTGCATTTCAAATGATAAATGTTCTAAAGTTTAGTTAGGTCTAGCAAGTAAGATTAACTCAAGGCTGATAGGCCGGAAAAAATGAATTAAGTTAGGCTCAGGTTAAAAAAACAACTCAGGTTGGCAAGTTAGGAAAAAAAAAAAAAAAAAATTAAAGCAACCTTCTTCTAGATAATTCACAGACCAGTATAGTGACTCAATTAGCTGGCGCTCTTAATGGGGTATGCAGGTCAGCCCCGATAGCATGTGCAACTCCGGTATTAATCTAGGGCTCCCTATCAACCTTCCTGCAGAGGCCAATAAAGGAACGAAGGCAACGCTTTTGGATATTGTGCACAACATACCGAGGGTGACAGTTTGGCTATAACAGAGTAACGATTTTGCTCTAAAAAGCAACCCAAGGTAATTGTGGAACAGTGCGGTGCTGAGTGCACTCAAGGGCCTTGAAAAAAAAGCCACTCTTGAAAAAATATCTAATGTTAAATAAATAAGAGTCCCTCGCTTTCAGATCACTTTCAGGGATATTATCTCTTTTCCGACAACACCTCGCTCACTCTTTTCCCCCGTCTTGCATAATGAGAAACGGTAGAAGCGTTAAGACGGCGAGGCTGAGCAGGCAGGGATCCTGCACATCTGGACTCATCTCGAACCGCAACAGGGCAACCCCGGGCCGATCCCATCCCAACCAGCAAACACGCGCCCGCAAAAAAAAATGAAAGAACGCGATAGCCACGGGCGGGGAGGCAGGGAGTCCGCCACCAGTCGGCCGGCTCCCGCCGTGGCCCGTCCGGATTCCGGGACCCGAGCCGGCTGCCGGGGGGCTCCGTGCACGCTCCCCAGAGTAGTCAGTCACCCTTGCCCCGCCGGGGGGTCAAGGTCCCACTCCGGGACCCGGACGCCTCGCCTGGGGCTGCTCGGGGGGAAACTTCGCCCACAGGCAGGGGGCGCGCCCGGAACTCGGGGGACCCGCGCCCACCTCCGCTGGGGGGGGGGGGGGTTTGAAGGGGCCCCGGCGTCCCCCCCCGGCCCCGGGCGGGCGGGGGGCCGGGGGGGAAGGGCAACGGGCACTTTACCCCGGGGTCGAAACTCCTGGGATGAAGCTTTTCAAAACAATGACGGCGAAAAAGCCCCAACTTGAAACCCG
>NW_005871087.1:1432055-1470371 GCF_000147115.1 Myotis lucifugus
ACCAGGCCAGGAACAGGATGTTGAAGGAGAGCAGCGACTGCCACCCGCCCGGCTGCGACAGCCCCCCGGACAGCCCCGCGGGGGCCCGGCTTCGGCGGCGGCCACGCCGCCCGCCCGCCTTGTGCGCGCACTGGGCCCCGGGCCCGTGGTGGCCGTGCCGGCTGTTCCCCAGGGACATGAGGCCGCTCCACGGGGACGAGTTGAGGGACGACTTGTGCTTGCTCTCCGGGGCCGAGGGCTCCGCCATGTTGTGCCCCGGCGGCGGGTTCGCTCCTCGCCGCCGCCGCCGCCGCCGCCGCCTGGTGCGAGGGGTGCTGGGCGGGGACCCGGAGGAGGAGGAGGAGGAGGAAGAATAAAAAGGAGGAGGAGGGAAGCGCCCCGCGCGCTCCCGCCCTCAGCGCCGCGAGGCCGGGAAACAGGGGGTGGAGGCGGCGGCGGAGAGTCTACGCCTCCGCAGCGGCCGCGACCGCCGCTCTCTCAACTCGGATGGCCCTAGCGCCCCACTAGCCATACGTGTCCCCAGTGCAGCTGCGGCAGCGGCGAGAGCCGACGGGACGAGGGCGCCAGAGAAGGAGCAGGAGCAGGAACGGACGGAGGCAGCACCTCGAATCGTAACAGCAATGACATTCCTCCTTACACCCGCCGCCCGCCCCGGCGTGAGGAGCAGGAGGAGGAGCGCCCTGGAGCCCGGGCGGAGCTCAGCCAGCCTCTGGCTCCGCCCCCTACCCAACAGGAACTGGCTTTTCCACCTGTCACAATGCGACAGGTCCGTTAGGGGGCGGGCCCAGAACCGTGGAGCCTGCCAATAGGGGCGCGAGCCGGGGCGGGGCTTAGCCCAACCGTTTACCCACTCCCCCCTCCGCCCCCTCCCGGCCTCGCGCGCATTCGCCCGGAGCGGCCGTGCTGTGAGGTGAAGGTTTCATTGTCAGTTGAAAGACGCGGTTTCGCGCGCCAGTGGACTCAGCGAGGAAGGGCGCTGGGCGGCTCAGCTCGTTGTATGGAGCCCGAGCCGAGGGGTCGGGAGAGGGTCAACCACAGCTGCGTGGCCTCCGTCCAAATCGGCTTAAAGGACACGGAGAGCGCCCCGGGGACGGGCCGGGAGCTCGCGGGCCCGCCGTGGACGCGACTTTTAACCCGCTCAGCGCGGAGCCCCCACCACGTGACCGAGCGCGCAGGCGCGCAACACTAGTCCTCGCCGCGCGTGTTTGGTCGGCAGGGCTCGGCCGCCCGGGGCGCCCGGCAGCCTATGCGGCGAGTGAGCTACCCGTGGTGACGCCGCGGTCCGCCCTGCGGGGTGTGCCCGGCGTCCTGCCCACCAGATTGTCACCCGAGACCAGTTGGCGGGTGCGGAAAACTCTTGGGAGCCCGCAGACAGCCCCTAGCTCTGGGAAGACCTCGGGGAGCTGGAGAAGTGCGACTTTGTCCCGCTTTTGTTCCACTTCTTGTATTTTTTCTAATTGCAAAATTAAAGTTTGTTCACTGGAAATATGGGTAAATGCAGGAATGTGTTTTAGCGGCTGCATACATTACATCAAACGAGTGAAACCGTGGACTTTTCAGCTCTTACCCAATTCTCTCTTTAGTAAATAACCTAAGATTCCTCTGCAGGAATTTTTGCACGTCTAGGTTGCATTTTTATACTTTCCAAAAAGAAAGCGCGGCCCAGTAGACTAAACTCAAAGTAAGTGTTAAACGAAAGTGGAGTTGTGGGGACTCTAGAATTGCTCTGATGTTAAGTAAGCCCCTTCCATGAAGGGGAGGCACAGAGCTTTCAGTGTAATTAACACTCAGTAAATAACTTTTCATGTAAATTAACAATTAATTGTCCATTTATTAGGTAAGTAACTTGACCACAATAGGGAGCTGCCAGAGTCTGGCATATAATTGGCATCCTATGTAATAAAGAGCTAATATGCTAATTAGACCAAACAGCAGGATGACTGTCGGAGGACCTTACGGTTGAATCCAGGTCTGCGAGGGCCAAGTCCCTTGCAGGAATTTCGTGCATTGGGCCTCTAGTTTATAGATATTAGGTAACTGAGGAACTTCTCAACTCTTATCCCCTTCTGACAGCATCCATCAGAGTACCTGCCTGGTGCCCTGTAGCCCCAGCAGAGGAAAGGGAAGCAGAGAGGGAGAAACGGAGCTATGAGCTTGGGAAATCCCAGGCATGCTGATCAGAAGCAGTGTTGTGTGGTGGTGTAGAGTACAGTCTCGGGTGACTGACCACCAGAGAGCAAATCCTGACTCTGCTCATTCTGAGTCATATGGCCTTTGGCACATTCCTTCACTTCTCTGCCCCTTGGTATCCTCGCCTCTAAAGTGCAGGTAAGGATTGCACCTTCTTAGGGTTGTAATAAGGAGTAAATGTATCGTACATGAAAAGAACTTAGAGCACTGCCTGGCACAGAGGAAGTGTGCAATACATGTTGGCTTTTGCCAATATTACTGGGACTACTTCTATATCTAGAACAATGGCAGAAGGGCTATGAGACTTACCTCCCTGGATATTTTAAGATAACCCTCCATGATCTGAGCCCATTGAATGCTTCTCTGTTTCTTTAAACTTGGAAGTGCCTGCCTCAAATCAACCAATACTCAGAATGCTGTTTCAATCAAATATCTGCTGGATAAACTAGCAGGTAGTTAAGGTGGGAAGAAAACCTCGGAGAGGGTGTGGTAGGCAGCTTCTAAATGGCTCCTAATGATCTTTGATTCCTGGTCTTTTTTTTATCTAATTCTTTATTGTTTAATGTATTACATAAGTCTCCTTCCCCCCCCCCCCCCCCATTGACCTCTCCCCGGCTGCCCCCAACCCACAGCACATGCACGCATGCATGCGCACACACACCCTTCTGCGTCTATTGGTTATGCTCAGATGCATGCATACAAGTCCTTTGGTTGATCTCTCACCCCACCCCTCACCCCCGCCTTCCCTCATAGGTTGGACAGTCTGTTTGATGCTTCTATGACTCTGGTTCTATTTTTGTTTATCAGTTTATGTTGTTCATTATATTCCACAAATGAGTGAGATCATGTGATATTTATCTTTCTCTGACTGGCTTATTTCGCTTAGCATAATGCTCTCCAGTTCCATCCATGCTGTTGCAAATGGTAAGAATTCCTTCTTTTTTACAGCAGCATAGTATTCCATTGTGTAGATGTACCACAGTTTTCTAATCCACTCATCTGCTGCTGAGCACTTGGGCTGTTTCCAAATCTTAGCTATTCTAAACTGTGCTGCTGTGAACATAGGTGTGCATATATCCTTTCTGATTGGTGTTTCAGTTTTCTTGGGATATATTCCTAGAAGTGGGATTACTGGGTCAAATGATTTCTGGTCTTCATACCCTGTGAATCCCCTCCACTTGAGTGTGGGCTGAATCTAGTGATATATTTCAAACAAATAGAATACAGCAAACGTGATGGAATGTCACTTCCAAAATCTATAATAATAAAAGCATAATATGCTAATTAGACCGAACGTCCTTCTGGACAAAGCCGGGGCTGCGAGGGAGGCCCGGGTGCCGGAGGGAAGCTGGTGCCAGCAGCCAGGGGAAGGAAGGCCTACTCTTGCATGAATTTCATGCATCAGGCCTCTCGATAGGTAATAAAAACCTGTCTCTTATCTCCTGTACGCTTCTCTTTCTCCTCTCCCATTCTTCTCTGTCTTTTACAGCTCTCACTCTGAGAAAAGCAATTATTGTGAGTAGCCCTAATAAAGAAGCCCCACGTGACTTGAAACTATTGTCTTTGGCCAGCAGCCTGCAAGGACCTGATGCTTGCCAACAGCCACAAGAGTGAACTTAGGAGTAGACACTTACACAGTCCAGCCTTGAGATGACTGTAGACCCAGATGACACCTTGATCGCAGCCTAGTGAGACACCCTGAGCCAGAGGACTCAGCTCAACTGCACCCAGATTCCTAACCCACAATGTGTGAGAGGCCCATTTCCCAGGGCTCACCAGCAGAGTGTGTTAAGAAACTGTTTGCTTTTTCCTAACAACTGGGGTGCAAACTGATAGTTTTAATTTGCATTTCTTTTATGAGTAAGACTGAGGTACTTGATTTTATATTTAAGGCAATCTTTTTACATCTTCAATGAGGCAGAATTGCCATCGCTGATTATCTTTAACTATAATGATTGGAGTAGTCCAATGTTATGGAAACAATTAACATGTATAGTTTTATTTGCAAGATGCTCAGCAAACAAGGTCATCTATATTGAATTCATGTGAATCTGTTCTTAAAAACAAAAGTCTTCTACTGTTCAATTTAGCATAGATTATGTATTCTAGCTCATGCACTTCATGAAAATACCTGTAAAGTAACGACAGGATTTTTTTTTTTTTATGGTGCATTAAGAAATTCAAGTAGAGCCCAGCTGGCATGGCTCAGTGGTTGAGCATCAACCTATGAACCAGAAGGTTACGGTTTGATTCCTGGTCAGGGCACATGTCCAGGTTGTGGGTTGGATCCCCAGTGTGAAATCAATAAAAATATATTCTAAACAGAAGAGAAGAGAAATTCAAGTAGAGCCCTGGCTGGTGGCTCAGTTGGTTGCAATGTCATTCTGTACACGAAAAGGTTTCGGGTTTGATTCCGGTCAGGGCACATGCCCAGGTTGCAGGTTTGATTCCCCGTCCTTGGTGGGTGAGAGGCAACTAATCAGTGTTCTCACACCGATGTTCCTCTCTCTCAATAAATAAAAACATATTTTCCGGTGAGGATAGAAGAAAATTTCAAATGGAAATTCCTAAAGATAAAGTAACTTATAGTAAATGCTTCCCCTAACAGAAAGGTGGTTGCTTCATTATGTTTTAATGTCATGAAGTTTTGTCCTTCCTGATATGTAGCTATACCATCCATCTCTCCTGTGAGCCTTATAGAAGCAGATGAGTAAATAGGTTACTTTAGCAAATAATATGTGTGTGTGTGTTTTATTCTTTGTCCTTTTTTTTAAGGGACGCTTCATGAACCACTATTTTTTTATATTTTTAAAAATTTGATTTTAGAGAGAAAGGGAGGTAGGGAGAGGGAGAGAGAGAGAGAGAGAGAGAGAGAGGGAGAGAGAAACATTGATGTGAGAGAAAAACAACAATTAGTTGCTTCTAACACACACTGCTGACTGGGCATCTAATCTGCAACCTAGGCACGTGCCTGACTGGAATCAAACCTGGGACCTTTCAGGGCATGGGATGATGCTCAACCAACTAAGCCACACTGCCAGGGCTCTTTGTTCTTTTCTGGTGCTGTTGTTCTTTTTAATTACAAATAATATTTTCTTTCAATGTATTTCAATTACAATTAACAGCGATTCTGATGAAGTACTCTCACCTATCCCTATAGATTTGGGGTTTTGTTTGTATATTAACCCAAGCAATCGCAGAATCAATAACGGCATCATATTTGTAAGAGAATTATTAAATTATGTTCTTATAAAGTCAGAGTGAAGTTTATAAAAGATGAAGATGCTATTATTTCACCCTATAGGTATCAGGAAAGCAGGAAACTTGATATACAGCTTTTCTCTTTCCTAGTAAGAGAATTTAATATATACTGAGCTTCAGTATTTGTGTGTACATTTTTTATTATAAATTATTGCTATCTCAAATGTTTAATTTTAAAGTTAGGTACAATAAATAGTATGCTGAGGAAGTGTATTCCACATAATCATACAAAGCAATCATTTATAAGGAATTAGAAGAGATTTTAATGGTTATTAAATTAGTTACTTGAATCGTAACAGTGCCCACAATGAAGAATGAAGAGCACATTAGCTGGAAGTTATGAAATCAAAAACTACATTATAATTTTGATAATAAAACCAAAATTAAAACATTTTTAAAGGAAGAAAATAAATTTCTAAAAAAGCAAAATAAGAAAAACGAAATTAAGAGGAGCTGAAGGAATATATAATTATAAAACTATCTTAAACATCTAAAGTATGGTAAAGGCATGTACAATTTAGGAGTTAATTTTACTTCTAATAGTGTGGGTTTCTTAGGGTCTTTCAGTTGTTAAAGAGCAGAGATATATTTGGGTTACTGGGTAATGGTTATTGAAAAGATGCAGAAGAATACGAGAGACCAGAAAACATCTCTGCAGCTGCAGAGCCAGGCCTCATAGAAAACAAGAAGTTATTTTGGGACACACAGCAATTCTGGTGGCTTAACAAAACGCTGCTAGGCCAGTAGCATGACCTGTCACCTTCCATGCGCTCAGCAGCTCCCTACAGATGCTGTGCCCTCTTCATATGCTGACTCCATTGTTCTGTCTTGAGTCCCAACGTGACTGCCTCCCTTTAACTCACTCACTGTTCTTGTTCTCAAATACCCTTACACATGCTTCCTTCTGACTCCTACTGCTTTGGGCTTCTGCTTACTGCTCTCTCTTGAATATCTCTCTGCCCCTCAGGAAATCTTTGTTCATCTGTGTTAGATCAGTTTCCCCGGAAGCACCCCAAGATGCACCCGTTTGGTTTGTGCTTCTCACCTGTTTCTAACAGTGGGGTGCTGGCACCCAGAGCCATGTTATCATTTGAATAAACTTGACCTTATTCTGTTGTTATTTTTTTTAAAGTAAAACCTAAACTGAAAATGTAGATTTTGCTTAACCTACTGTTATCTCTCTCTCTCTCTCTCTCTCTCTCTCTCTCTCTCTCTCTCTCTCTCACACACACACACACACACACACACACACACACAAAATATATTCAATCTCTCCTTGGCTGCTGAGGCCTGGAAACTTTCCAAAAAAAGCCCAAGACTTCTTGAACTTTTAGTCCTTCTTTTCTAGACAGTCTTTGGGGCATGTGATTTCTCAGTGGCTCTGCACAGGATTCATGGGCACCATTGCCTCTTCCCTCCCTCCCCTAGGGGGTGTGGAACTGAAAACCATCTACCAGCAGTTTGCCCAACCTGCCAGGGCAGCTTCTCCTGTTTGCCAGCATCTGCTGGACATGCACAACTCCCTTTCATTTCAAGACTGAGAAGCCAACGAAACATTTGTGAGAATAAAATCTTGACAGGCATGCCAGCAAACCTGCAGCATTCACTTTAAAATTAAATTTATTTCTGCCTGCATTCAAGTTTCTGTTTCTTTAAATCGAGAGTACTCATTAAGTCCATGTATCTACATCTTACTATGTCACAGATAAGTAAAACCCTCAAGACTCTGAGTATACTTTAAAATTTACTTTAAGAAGGTAATTTGGAAATAAGAAACTCAAATCTCTTTCTATGTACATTATTTAACAAAAAAAATGAACGGTTAATAATAACTTCTGTGAATATAAGGGCCTTAATTTAGTTATCTCTTTTTCCTATGTATCTTTGTGTCCCTTAAATAAAAGATTTATTTTATACTCTACACATAATTATGGTTTTGTGCCTCTGCTTTAGCACCAGGGGATGTCTTGTTCCATCTCCACTTCAAAAGAAGGTTTTATAATTTCAGAGGGATAGTTAGGCATCTTGGAGGCAGAGCATGTAAGTACAGATTATATAGTAGATACTAACTTAAATATCAACTGATATGAAAATCTACATAGTAATTCATAATGCTCAGGGTAAGTAGCAAGAAGTAGCCTCAAAAGCTCCCAGTAAGTTGAAGAGGTTTTTTAATTTTACAAACTAAAATGAAAGTAAGGAATTTATTCAGTTAATCATTATGCCCCTTTCAACCAGATACAGGACATTTTCATCAAGTCAATGGCACCTTTATTATTTTATTTTGTTTGGGATCCAGGTTGAGTTATTTCTTTTCCAAAGGATAGTCTATACAAATGAGCTCTGCTTTTTAATAACTCCCTGGCTCTCTCCATTCATTCCTTTACCAAGTTGTATATCTACCTGTTCTACATTATAAGTTTGGTGATAAACTTCCTTTAACGTTATAAAACCTGCTTGAGATCAAGAACAATAGTTGGGGCACATTTTACCCTGAGCTGAGATACTGTTGTAAGATTTAGGTGGAGAGAAGTGATACATTCTGGATGGCGTCTAAGAACAGCCCAACTAAAATTTTGAAGTGGTGGGGGCTGTTTTTTGGGTGTTGCTGTCTAGAGTATAAAAAACAGTAACACACCAGGCCCTGTTGTTTCTCTAACATTGGTAGTTTCTGTCCTACCTTCCTTAGAAATTCCAAATCATATGAGTCCAAATCATATGAGGCCAAATCATATGAGGAAAGAGATGGTAAAGGGAGATAAGAGTTACGGAAAGGAAAGAAAGGGCTATAGTTATGGGAGAAACTGTTGGAGAGACAGAAGCAAGAGATTTCTAGGGAGTAAGAAGAGTGGGGAGGGGAAGATCTTTTATATAAAATTATTTTCAAATCATCATAATAACTCAGAATAAAACTATAACCAACTACAGCTGTGTGATACCAAATGATTGAAAAATGAATTTCAAGGGGAGAAATGCTGCTCAGGTGTTGACATGAACGGACCAGCTTGGGCAAGAGGGAGACAACCAAATGTGTGGTAAATTGCCCATTGTTTTCTTTTCCACCTTGATGAACAGTCTGTTATTTTCACACTATTGCTAGCCATCAGAATCAAGGCTTATTTTCCACCAGTGTTATGGCTGATCTGTGTACTTTTAAGTTTATTTTTTTATTTAGAGATTCTGGATGTGTATCAGAGTTCCCATATATGCTTTACTCAGCTCCCCTGATGTTACCATCTCTCATAATCATAGTACAAGGATTAAAACTAAGGAATTAATGTTGGTACTTGAGTATTAACTAAACTACAGACTTTATTTGGATTTCACCATTTTTCCCACTAATGTATTTTTTTTTGTTTCTGTTTCAGGATAGCATGTTACATTTAGTTGACAGATCAAGTATTGTTGTGGACTGAATGTCTGTGTCCCTCCCCAAATTCATATGTTGAAATATCAGCCCCAATGTGATGGAATTTGGAGGTGGGGGTTTGGGGAGGTGATTCAATCAGGAGGATGGAGCCCTTATGAATGTGGTTATGAAAGAGACCAAAGAGCTAGCTTGTTCCCTTTCCACCACGTGAGGAAACAACCAGAAGTTAGCCTTCTACAACCTAGAAGAGGGGTCCAACCAAAACCCAAGCATGCTGGCACCACGGTCTGGGACTTCTAGTTCTCAGCACCATGAGATAAATTTCTGTTGATAAACTGCCAGTTTATGGTATTTTGTTATAGCTGCTCGAGCTGATTAAGACAGTTCTCTATTACCCCATAACATATTGCCACACACTTAGCAGCTTATGAAACAACACATTAATTATCTCATAGTTTCTGTAGGTTAGACGTTTGGGCACAGCTTCACTGGAACCTCTGCGTAGGGTCTCCCAAGGCTGTAATCAAGGTGTCAGCTGGGCTGGTTTCATTTGGAGGCCAGATGGTGAAGAATCCACTTCTATGTTCAGGTGTTGGCAGAATTCATTCCCTTGAGACTATGGGCATACCTCAGAGAGGCTGAGGGTTTGGTTCCAGACCACCGCCATAAATCAAGTTGTAATCTTTTTACTGGCCCAGAGTCTTGCCTTCAATCTATAAAAAACTCAACATCTGTGAAGTGCCATAAAGCAAAGCACAATAAAATGAGGTACGTCTACATAGGACTGAGGGCCCTGGCTTCTTGCTGGCTACTACTGCGGAGCTGCCCCTAGCTCCTTGCCCAGTGGGCCTCCCCAAATGGCCACTAACTTCTTTGAAGACAGGTAGGAAGAAAGATCTCTTGAGTGAGCCTGCCAGCTGTGGAGTCTGTGAAATGTAACAATGACAGAATGCCATCCCATCACCTTTGCCCTATTTTATTGATTAGAAACACGTCAAGGAGAAGGGATGATACAAGGGTGTAACCACCAGGATTCTGAAGGCTGCTATAGGCTCTGTCCTCTATAGTTGTCATGTCTCCTTAAGTCTCCTCTAATCTGTGACATTTACACAGTCTTCTTGTCCTTCGTAACCTTGACACTTTTGAAGAATACTGATCAGTTATTCTGTCACTTTGTGAACTTGTAACCATTGTGGCTATAAGTTACTGCCCTCTTCTCAAACATTACACTACCGAATAGTAATGCCTCTTCTCTCTGTCTCTTTGTTTTTATTTCCTGAGAGATGTTGGAGAAGAGACCACCACACCGAACACAAGCAACTGTATCCAGAAGTAATGGATTATATCTAAAATGTTATGAGCCTAAAAGAATGACCACATCTTTGATAAGAATCATAAAATTAGGGGGGAAATCTGGCTTGGGAAGCATGGTGAACATTTGTTCTTTCCCCTCTGGGAAACCTCCCTGACTCTCAGTTTGTGCAATTTGGATGGAGAGAACTCCATTCTCAGCTCCAGCAGTGAGCACATCTGTTAAACCTGTCAGAGCCCTAGGCCACAGTTCAGGGATTGGCCGGTGATCCCATCAGAGCCACGGAGATGCTCGGATGAAAGTCTTTCTATGGCTATGGAGAAGGAGGTAGGCATGGTATGCTAAGGGATTTTACCTCATAGGATATAAGCCAGGAAATGTGGTAAGCATTCTGCGATATGTATTCATTAATATTAGATTTTGCTAAGAGACAGAAAACCCAAATTTACAATCATTTAAACAAGATTGAAATGTATTTTTTCCTTAAGTGAACAGAAGTCTGGAGGTAAGCAAGTCAGGGCTGTGTGGTGGCCCCAAGGCCACCAGAGAGTGGTTTCTTTCTCTCTTGCTCCATGACCCTGATGACATGGCTCTACCTGATGATCCCCGATGTCTGTGTGAGCTTCCAGACTGTAGGGAGGGGGAAGGGGTGAAGAGGGATCCTTCAAGGACACTTTCTGGAAATTGCTCATGACACTTCTACTTGTATCCCATTGGCCAGAACAGTCGCACACACTTCCTATGCTTAACTGAAACAGAGGCGTGGGAATATAGTCTTTATCTCAGAAAGCTACATGCCCAGCCATGAGTCAGAGGTTCCATACAAAGGAGTAGGGGGAAAACAGCTATCGGAGGACAGTGAGCTTTCACTGCTGTATCTCCACAAGAGGAGAGCCTATCTAGGAGCAGTGTTGCAAGATGAAAAGAAATCAATCCTGCCCCAGTGATGTCTTTGAACCGCTGGATCAAGCTGCACCTGAAGCCAAACTACCCCTCTACTGAAGGCAATAATTTTCCTTCCTCCCTCCCTCTTTCTCTTCCTTCCTTCCTTCCTTCCTTCCTTCCTTCCTTCCTTCCTTCCTTCCTTCCTTCCTTCCTTCCTTCCTTCCTTCCTTCCTTCCTTCTTGCCTGCCTGCCTGCCTGCCTGCCTGCCTGCCTGCCTTCCATCTGTTGGTACAGAAGGGAGGATTCTCCCAAAGAACATGTAAGGTCATCATGATTTCTTTGTCCTCTCAGGATCTCCATTCCTCTCACAGTTGCTCAGAATGGCAACTGAACTTCCCTTTAAATCTCCTAAGGGCCAAATTATGCATCTCCACGCTCCATTTCCTTATTTCCTTTCAGCTTAAAGGAGGGGCGAACTGCTGTGTGTTCTTAAAACTTGCCTTCTTAGATTTGATTAAAAATTTAAAAATATGTTGGCTTATAAATCTCTACTAAGACTCATAGCTGGAATTCTCTGGCCTACCTATTCTAGGTATATGGATTTATCTTTAGCAAATGCTTCTTAGAATTATTTTGATATTCAGTAAAGACTCCCCTGTCAAATAACTTGGCTGCATACCCACCTCCTTTTTCTCAATTATGACTTTTATTAATGTTAACAGTGTCTGTGGGAATTAGAGCTTCCTGGATTTCTTTCTGTTGTTCTAAGAATCCTGTCATAAAAGGTCTCATTTTAAAGGGTTCCAAACAGTCAGTCAGCAGCACAGCTTTTTAAAAATGTAACTTTGCTAATAGTATCAATTTGCTAGCCGTTCCCTTGGCAACTTTCTTCTGGGTCTTTCCTTAGAATCAGAAGATAAAAAAACATCCCAGCCAGTGTGGCTCAATGGTTGAGCATCGACCTATGAACCAGGAGGTCATGGTTCGATTCCCAATCCGGGCACATGTCCGGGCTGCGGGCTGGATCCCCAAAAGGGGGCGTGCAGGAGGCAGCCAATCAATGATTCTCTCTCATCATGGATATTTCTATCTCTCTCTCCCTCTCCCTTCCTCTCTGAAATGGATAAAAATATATATTTTTTAAAAAAAGAAGATAAACATTAAGTTTGGAGGTTTCCCTATCAGATTCAAAAAGCATGGTTTTCACTTAAATTATTATGCTTCTCTGTACCTACTTATATCAGTAAAGTGATTAGGAGTGTTACCAACTGCAATTCTCAGGCTATGAAATTTGGCTTTTTGAATTTAAATGATGCTGCAGCACCATATGGCAGGAGAGAAAGGAGTGCTCAATTTCTTATCTCACAGAGAGTTCCTCTCAAGCAAGGGAAATTGCCTTCACAGTCCAAGTTTCACCGGCTCTCTGAGGCTTAGCAATACCTGCTGCCTCCAAGCACACACATCCAAGATTTTCTTAAGCCACTGTGAGAAATGTTGCCACAAAACCATCCAAGATGAGGGAGAAACCTTCTGAGTCAACTACTGCCCATCTCCCCACAACTGGATGCGGAGGAAGCCATGAGTGAGTACCAAGTTTCAGAAATGGGAGAACTCTGGGTGTGTTTCACTTACATGCATTTTTAAAAAATGTATTTAACTGGAGGCAGAGCCATGTTACAGAACATCATTCATTTCCCCCAGGGCATAATACGCAGTTGCTACCAGCCTAATGCAATTATGCCTGGCCGCACCATTGGGACCCCTAAAGCTTCGGAAGCACAAGGTCAAATTCTACAAATGTCCAGGTATGCAGGGGGGATGCCGCTAATTTATGATTTCGGGGACTCGTCTCTCCACGTCTGTCACAGATTAATGGAAGTCGGAGAGCAACACGTCCTCTTTAGGATTGTAAATGAGATCCTGACATTTTAGCGTCTGTGCCATGGTAGTGACTGAGTATCCTGTTTCTCACACCCGATATTAGGGGACACCTTACTGCCTAATGAGATGGTGAACTTCTACTTGCTTTCTCTCTGGTCGGTGTCAGGACAATTCGGAAAGAGCGGGGTTGAGAGCTCTCTCGTGGCTAGCTTCCCAGCTTGCATATGAATTAGCAAGGCACTGGACGTCTCCTTTGCTCTCAGATTCACTGTCTACCAGGCCCTCTCTGCTCCTGGTGGCTGACCTCGATGGGTGACATTCACATTGTCCCTACCCTCTGGCTTCTGGTTGGGGTTGTTCCATGGCAAGGATTGGCAGGTGAGGTTGGGAATATTTCTTGCCCTGGCATCCTCTTTGTGGGGTCACCAGTGCTGACACACTGACACATATCCTGCCAGGTGGCCCTGTCCTCACAGTTCCCTCTCTGATTACCCTGTAACTTCTCTTATACTCCCTGCCCTTTCAGGCTCTGAACCTCGCCCCTGCTGTCACCAGCCCTGAATATTACACTCTCTATTGTGGTTTCCCGAATTCTGCCCACATGTGTATAAATAACCCATTTCTTAAATTCTCAAATTCCTCAGCCAAGGTGGTAAAACAGCCTTGTCCCTGATTTGCCCATTCCTATCTCTTTCACATGCGCTGACTCTAATGAAAAGTAGTCTTTCTGTTTAAGGGCCTGTAAAAGGCCACCATGTATGCTTGCTTGTGTTTATTTACACTCTGCACTTTTGCTCCGCCTCGTTCCCAGAAGGGCGTGATGCTGACCCCTGTTGGCCGGTGTTGCCCCACTCCTGACTTGCCTCTGCCCATTTAAAATGCAGCAGGTGGGGAGGAAGACATTAACCAAAGAATTTATATGCATAACCCATGGACACAGACAATAGTGCAGTAAAGGCTTCGGGGTGGGGGTGGGGACCTGTGTACAGGGTGGAGAGGGTCCTTGAGGAAAAGAGGGAACGTCTGTAATACTTTCAACAATAAAGATACATTTTAAAATATGCGTTATAATCTTTAGGTCACCCACACAACCTTTTAAGAAACTGGGAGAAACCTTCAAACTGGCTGTTCCCTGTCATGAAGACAATCTCTAAAAATAGATTTTATTGAACTCAGTCTTTTAAAATTGAATTTGATTGAACCTGTTTGGCATGAGTATAACCTCAGAAATACAATATGCAATCGCTTAGTGACACCGAAGTATCTACTATTTTGGTTAGCATAGTTTCACTTTGATTCTTTTGAGATAATTGTCTTCTTATATAAGATGGATAATTTCTTTTCTTAGGTACACATTGTCCTATAAGAAAAAAAAAATGACAAGAAAGAAAATACCAGTGTACCACACTGGTGATAAAAAATGATCCAGATATGGGTGCTAATTTCTAGGCTATTCAAAATCAGGATAGGTTATTCAAGACTAAAGTAAACACTACATAATTTTTAGTACAAGGGAAGTATATAGTGCCTTAAAATAGTGGTAAAAATGTTTAAATCCCAGGTATTCTGATGATGGCTTTGAGCCAAGAAAAGGACTAACTTTTTATCCAGATGGAAAAAGGGGGTGGAGCAGATGTTATAAATACCCCAGTCACCTCCCCTTGGCCCCCACAGAGGTCACCTGCCCGCTTCAGGGGAGAATTCCTATACTGACAAAAAGCTTCCTCCAGCTCCTCTCTGTCAGTGGGATTGTGCTGGGCCTGTGTGAGGAGAATGCCCACAGGGCCTGGGATTTAATGCCCCAATAGCAGCCCTCAACCCTGTAGGGCCAGGAGTTGAAGGGTAAATATCCATATTTCCTCATCCCTTTGGGAGAAGGGACAATTCTGAGATGTGTTCCTTGCAGGTGCTCAGTGGGTCCTCAGCAGGAGTGAGCCCTGTGGCCCACAACAGTAAAAGCTGATGAACACACCCTTTATAGGCTCATCTTCCTTTCTCAGTATTTCCTGCAATCGCCACCCAAATAAACTATTTGCACCCAAATTCCTGTCTCAGGGACTGACTTCTGGGAGAGCCCATTTAGGACAGGAGACTCGTCTAGAAGGACAACAAGAGATATGAAATACCAAATAATGTGCTATATTATGCATCAAGAAAATAGTACCTTTTATGTTCTTCTGAATCATCTCGGGCTTTAGATTATAAACTACTGAGAACACTAGCTGTTTAATCAACTCTATAAATCTCTATAACCTATGCATGCAACGAAGAAGGACTTGATAAATATTTGATAATAATGACAATTCTAAGATTATGCTATTTATGGTAGCCATTATCATAGTGAAGGGTACAGTTACTGCAAAAGAGCAAATAATGCTGTGCCTTTTTTTAAAAAAAAAAGATAAGTGCTAACTCACTTTCAGTCATCACTGATACCTAAAAAATATACAATATCTTACTCAGATGAGCACTGTTTAGGAGATAAGTTTATACAATTGTGTTCAATGACAAATAAGTTTCTTCCTAGGTATCTTGTCAATTTTTCACCTTCCTCCACTAGCATGTAGGCAGTTAGACACACATGAGCAGAGCAAGGACGATGGGTCAGCTATAGAAGGTCACCAGACCGGAAGCCCTGGATGCCTAGCAATGGGAAAACCAGGGAAAACAAGGACCCTCAACCCCCAGGAGAACCTTTTCGCCCATAGCCTATCATTGGTCATGCAGTTTAGACCCCTTGACCTTTCATATCATTGGTCATGTGGTTCGGACGCTCCCCTGACCTTTCCTCCCCTGGCATGTTGCTGGTCATGCAGGTTAGACCCCCCAAAGAATAGCCCTTAAGCATTAAGCCCCCGGGGCAGTGAGGTTCTGACCTGCATCAAATACATCAAGGCCTCAGTTGTGTTTCAGCTCCAGGCCCAGAAAAGCCCTAGAACCAGACAACAACATGGCTGAACCAGCTGCGTTGACTAATGACCCCTGCCCTGGTGCCAACCAATCAGTGGAGACCATGACCCTGAAGGGAGACACCTGGGAAGCTGATGAATATTCTATTGAGATCCTCTCCTTAAAAGCCCTTAGGACAGAAGCCTTTTGGGGAGCCTCTCGGGTCCTGCATTTCTTCCTTCCCAGGTAGGTTACTTTTACCCTTCCCTCTTCTAAGCTCCAAGGGCCCTTCTTTTGCCTCTGTAACGTCTTTCCTGAGCCCATTTCTTCTATGGATCACATCTACCTGTGTGACTTTCTAAATAAACTTTCTCTGATAGTTTCAGTCTTGGCTCTGAATGCTTCCTTAACCATAATTCAAGAACTGAGGTTGCTGAACCTTTTCGTCACCGCCAACATACCAGCGTTAAGAGCCTAAGTGACAGTTAAGTTCTATTAGAAAAAATAAAAAGCCTAAGTGAAATGATCGTAACAAATGTGCATGATTCCATCAGACAACAACACAATTTCACCAAATGCACCTGGGGGATATATAGCTGCATGCACAGCTCAGACTTACCATGTAGAACTGGCTAGAGACTGCAGGGGGGGGGGGGGGGGGTTGGGGGGGAGGAGGGAGGCTAAAAAATATCAATACTTTTCCTCCCACCTTCTAAGTTCTTCTGGCTGGGCTGATAACCAAATTAACAGATTAACAGGAGAAAATCAAAGTTTAATACATGTGCATGGGGAATTCACATAGACATGATAAATCCATGAAAGTTCTCAAGACAGTAGGCAGCGGTTCTCAACCTGTGGGTCGCGACCCCTTTGGCGGTCGAATGACCTTTTCACAGGGGTCGCCTAAGACCATCCTGCATATCAGATATTTACATTACAATTCATAACAGTAGCAACATTACAGTTATGAAGTAGCAACGAAAATAATTTTATGGTTGGGTCACAACATGAGGAACTGTATTTAAAGGGCCAGAAGGTTGAGGACCACTGAGGCAACATTGGATATACAAGACTTTTTAGACAAAGGAGAAAAGGTGGAGAATGGGGTATTAGATTTCAGAAGTGAGAATGGGTGATTTACCAGTAGTTGAGGAGAAGCTTAACATAAGGGAGGAAAATCCTTGCTAGTGGTAACCAGCTAACAGACCCTAGCCCGAAGCTCTCTATTACCATACTTAATTCAAATTAGGCTAAAGAGAACATCCTAAAGCAGGTTTCTCTGTCTGAATCTTCTGGGCAGGAAAGGGGAGAGGGTCAAAGGTTCATTCTGTTGGTTTCTTAATAAGTAACTTAAAATCGTTAATCCCAGAAAGCAGCTTCAGAGTGGCAAAATTTTGGTCCCTTCCAGACCTTTATAAACCTTATTAGGAAGAGCCCAATCGAAAGATAAATGGCAGAAAATTCAATGGAGAAAACAATAATGAAACAGGAATCGTGTGCATTATTTAACTTGAAGCAACTTTCCAAATTTTGACTTTTATTCTTTGACTTATTCATCTGCTACTCAGTGAGATGAATAATGTTTTCAGTATATTGTTTTATTAATTTCTTTCCCATAAATAACTCACAAGCATTCATCATATAGAAGAATAGAGAAACGTCACACCCAGGATAATACCAGACAATTTCTTCATCTAACTAATGTTAATGAAATTGAATAGGCTTGCTCCAAAATTCATTGAGAATCATTATTCACTGTCCTCGAATGCATTTAATCATATTCACTTGTCTAAAGATTGTATTACACATCCACGAAGAAGGAAAGTTATGGTATAAATAGACTCTCCAAGGCTGTTCACAGCAGGACAAAATATGTGATGATCGCTCCTGGAAACCAAAGCAAGTCAGCTTAATTTTAAAACTTCAAGCTTAATTTAAAAACATCAGCCTGAAATGTAGCCTATCTTAGCAAAACAAGGTAAAGTGCTCTTTCAAATGATCACACTTTTCATCCTTCAAAAATGTATTCTTCATTCATTTTTGCAATCGTCATCTGGACCACATTTAGGCATCACTTGCAAATAAGCTAATGGTATAGCAGCACAAAATGCCCAGACAACTACAATTATCTCTTAATTACACACAGCGGGCTTCCAATGTGTGTTCCCCCTTCTGAGGATACTTAACAAGAAACAAAGAAAGTCAAGTAAACCAGTTGGAGATTCCACGCAGGGTTTTTGATGACAGGTTTACTCTGAAACGCTGTGGGGCAAGATACAGTAGCAGCAGCTGTCACCAGGAAGAGCTTGCCCAGCTCAAGAAAATAATCGGACCAAATCTAATTATTCTATCCACACTGAGGGATGTGAAGAACCAGGAAACAAAGCAATGGAGGCAATCCCGTCCGCAAATCAGTGGTTTACAAGGCGCTCTAGCCCCCTCCATATGAAATAAGGAAATTTCAGGCAATTCCCCTTGGGTTGTGTCACTCAGGGCAGTTTTATATCTTCTTTGGAAAAGAATCAATACCTCCTTGTTACTGTGAGATCCTATATTGAGTGGGGGAAATGGTCTAAGACCAGAAATATGTCAAACAACTCCATTTCATCTCTAGGGGAGATTAATGTAATTGGAAAAGGCCTATCAATTAATTAGTCAATAAAAGTTTATTGCATGACTCTTGGTTGCCAGCTCCGTCCAAAGAAACTGAGGTTAATAAAAACCTTGCATGTACTCTGTGCTTTTCAACACATTCTGTGACAGAGCTGTGGGGGGCGGGGGGAAGTAGCACCCAGACATATGTGGATGGTGTGAATGTGAAAATGGATCCGCTGACTGAGGGTGATAATAATTATTGTGTATATAAATCACTTGCCAGACAACAAAGGACGTTCATAAGCTTTCTTGTCTTTGACTCATACCACAATCCTGTGAAATGAATAGGGAAACATTAACCCCTTTTCTACAAATGAGAAAGTCTCTCGATTAATTGTCTAGAAATTACCAAGAGCTATGAGAATTTAAGTGGCCAATACACAGCCATTATTCCACTTACCACAGGAGGAGGTTATGAGAGTGGTTAAACGGAGGTTTCTAGAATCAGGGCTGAGGACGGCTGTCAGACCCTCATATCCAGCTCCATTTGAGAAATTCAATTAGCCCCACTTGAACCTTCCAATCCTGCTAGATCCTCTGTTTCCACAGAACCCTTTCATGTCCTTAATTCAGCTTCACACATGGCTCCTCGTCCTTTGTTCTCTCTCTCTCTCCTGCTAGACCAGCAGCCTCAGACCTGGCTTCATAGTAGTGTCACCTGCTGAGTTTATTATCAATTCAGTTTCCTGGGCTCTACCACAGGCCAAAGGAATCAGAGATAATGGATGCAGTCTGCTTATTTGGAACTGCTGGACTAACCCTTGGCTTTCTCTGGGGCATTTGCTTTGTCTCTTTCATTATTATGACCCCATTTACTAATACAATGTAAGCGATGTTCCAATCAATAAAAGTTAATTGGTGAACCTCAAGGAAGATGAACCTAAGTGTTCATTTGATTATTCTTAGAACTTTTCTGTGTTTGGCATTTTTCTATATAACAAGTTGGAGGGGGAAAAAAACGATTAGTTAAACAATCACTAACAAAATTTGGAAATAGTTAAAGAAACAAAGTGAATTGTGCACTTCAATACTAAATTAATTAAGCAATGTTGGTTGAATAAATGAATGAAAGACCTGATCTCTCACCTTTTATTTGGGAAAAATATTAGAAGTGAGAACCATCAGATGGAGAATTCGATTACATCAGAGAGGTAAATGGTATCAGGAAGATCTTAGAAAATGGGAAAGTTGGAAGCTATAAAGAAGCTTCTCTTCTTTGTTGTATCATTAGAACCAGCAACTAATTATTTTCCCCCAAAGTTCCCCATTCCATATTATCCTCTAAATAGGAAACTTTCTGCTTTCATTTCCAGTTCACCCTCCATTGTCTGTACAGCAGACAGGGAGCCATAACAAGGATCAACAAGGGCAACAACAAGAAGACAGTCCAAGAAAGATACCGACTGGTTGGTTGAATTGTTTTTTTGTTTTTGTTTTTATTAGAGTGCCTGTAATGTCCACATTTCCTTTCTGCACAGACATGAACTGAAATGTTCATTGTTCTTCTGTCTCAGAAGTCAGCCCATGCAAATGATGGCTCAGATGTCACTTCTGTGGCTTGCTTTACCACTAATGCACTATGTTTTGGAGCATGAGAATCATTCTGCTGCTTGTGTGCTATGGTTGGCTCTCCAAGGCCAGAGATGACCAAATTTCCACCTGCCTAGATGCATATGACTCTCCTCAGGTCTCTGCCTGTGGTTACGCTGAAGATTCTTGTGTAGGTTGTGCTACAACTGTAAGCAGTTCTACTCACATAGGCAGCAGAGAGCAGGTAACCTCCCCTGGTCCTGCAAATCTATCTTAAGTTCTTCTGCCTACTGGGGGTTCTGACCAAGACAAAAGGGTACAAGGCCACAATCTTGAGAGCTTTCTGTTTTCCAAATATTTAAGTTGTCCCCTAGATTTCTCCCTTTTACCCAGCCAAAAATAATTTTCTAACTCTGTGAGAAACCTTAGTTTTATTCAACAACCCCCCCGCCCCCACTTCTCCCCTATTTTCAATCATGGAATTTTCCTGTCTATACTGAAGATGGGCTCCATCTGTCCTCTCATCCCTCAAAACAGGGCCTAGGATTTTGGAAGCCCAAGCCAGAAAAGTTCATTGTTTTAGCTTTCCGCCAGGACTCATCCTTTCTCTGAGGCAATGAGCTTAGAACTGCCTAACTGCCTGGAGAGAAAAGGACGTAGGAAAAAAATGAACTACTGGAGGAAAATAATCTCAAAAACATTATCTTTAGTACATTTACAAACTGAGATATACTCATTATGCTTCCGTTCTTTAAAATGTGAAGGAAATAAAAATCCAACAACACACTTTCATAAGTCATATCTGCTAGGTTTAAATGGATTGGGGAACTTCTATTAAAATAGGGATTTGTTTGACACTGTGGAAAATGACAATATTTCAAACTAAATGGCAAGTCATTTACATTATTAAAATAAGTTTCAAGAGGAACTAGAAAGCTGTCCAAAATCCCCATTATTTTCCCTATGACAAGCATAGGGACAGCCATTCCTTTCAGGGTGATACAAAACACTGGCTTAAAGCGTTCCTCAGTTTTCACCCCAATCCCCAAATTTGCTACTGTACACCTTCTCTGGGGTCAGAAAGTGTTTAGATATTCTGGAGGTTTTTTTTTTTTATGATGGTATTCTGTGGTGGACTCTTTTGGAGATGTGTGATCAGTCAATGAGATGGTGACTCCCCATTTTCCCAGGAATGATTCCCTGGTTTTTCAGCCGGTATATGTTCATGGTATTAACCATATACCATGTGCTAGCAGCCTATCTGTTAGGTATACAGTTATTCTGGCTGGGTATCAGCCTCTACACTGGCCAATCTCCTGGGCATTTGGAATTGAGACTGAAAGGAGGGTCTGTCTCTTGGCCGAACCTGCAGGTCCTGAGAAGTGGAAGCTGGCTTGTGGAGAGAGAACGCAGAAAATGCCTTTGCTGGACAAGTCTTCCTACTTTTGTAATCCCCAGGCTCTTTGTCTTCCTGAGGCCATGGAGGTCTTGCTACCTCCTGTCCTCTAGGCCTTTGAGACTGCCCTTCTCACAACAAAGCCCCCTCCGATGAGAGCTTGAGCCCATCTCATTGTATTTCTTTTGTTTGCAACAAAAGAACTTTAACAAACACACGTTTCCTTTTGCTGAGCTCAGTTAAACCCAAACCTTATTTATATCAACAAAGGACTTAATTAAGCTAAGTGGGTAACAGCATCAAGAAGAACTTGGAACACTACGACTGACTAACGTAGCTGATAGTAGTGAAAGGAAAAGAGAACAGAGTGGGGGCTACGCGTGGAGCCGCAAAGTCCCAATTCATCATCTGTGCACATCAAACCACCAGGGTGAAGTGCTGGTTGTTGCTGAGGGCAGAATCAGAAATAGTGATGCCCCCAGTTAATGAGCATTGTGAACAAAGGAGGGAGGACTTGTGCAGCCTGAGTGGAGCAGCTGAGCCTGTAGAGGTGGCAGGTGTGCACAAGAGCAAAGTTTTCGCTTCATACATAGGAGGTTTTTGCAGTGCTTATTATCTTAGACTATTTAAACCAGGCTGCCTGCTTTCATGTATTGATATATCGACTTCGTAAAAAAAAAATCATTAAAAAAATAAGTTTGATCACATGTTCATGGCCATCTGCTTCTGGTGACTAAGTTGGGGGTGCAGAATGCCAAGAAAGGATGTACTATCTTTTGTCAACCAAGGCAAAAATAAAAATCACAGATCAAAAATCGGAACTTTGGGGAAGAAGCATCCAGATTGCTTAAATAAGTCAAGAAATATGCAAACTGTAGACCTCTTTTGATCACGAAAAATTTAACTTTTGGGGGTGAGTTTTGTTTGCTTGGTAGAAGATGAACTCAATCAGATGGATGTGGATGCTATAGGAAGTGACTATGGTTTGAAGGCCCAGGTCCAAGCTCTCTCTCCCCTGCCTCCACCCTGTTAAGGGATAAAAATAAAAAAATGAGTCTATTTGAGTACCCTTGAAATGTTGCCTAATTTAATTTGTTAAGTATTCCATTTAAAGGCCCAAGTTTTCTGGTGTAAGCCCCAAGAAAACACTTGCCCTAAAAATAACTGTATGCCATAATCACATCTTACATTACTGACCAACAACAGTGTCAAGCAATTAGCTTTTTATAGAGAGCGGGAAGAAAAAATTTCTCTTTTGAACCATATTTCTGGTTCTTTAAATTAATGGAACTTATTTTTCTTGAGGACGTTCTTAGTGTAGCAGTAGAGCACTAGTTCTTTATTCTTCAACTTCAGAATTCATTTAATTTCTAATTCCACCAAGTCTGCCCTTGGCCCTTGACCTCACTCCTAGCTGTTACACTTAGCTTCCTGTGATTGCTGTGGACAAGAAAGGCTCCACACAAAAATTGGATGAAGGTGACATTTGTCATTGGCTCCTTCTCATCTTCTGCAGTAGCATGATTCCCTTTCCTCCCCCCACCATCACAAAGCCAGTGATGTTGTTTGGGTGAGCCATCTTATATAGACCTGACGTTCTCTGTTCTGCTCAGAAATCTACTTCTGTACTTACCTATGAGCAAACCCACATTTATTCTGTTAACTGAAAACCTATGATTGTTGAACATATATCATGTTCTAGCCTATTTGTTAGTTATATGGACACACAAGCAAATGCCATGAAAAACATGGATTCCTATTTTCAGAGAGTTCACAGTCTAGGAAGGAGATAGATGCACACAAATGTTCATATGGACAAAAGCAGGAACAACCAGCTATTATAATAATGCTTAGGCAAATACTAGAAATGTGACATGATGGAAATTGATTAAAGCCCTTGGGAATTAGAGGATTGGGAGGGAGGAAAGATTGGGGAAGGGTTCAGGTCATCTGAATTAAATCCATTCCAGAAAAAGGGTGAGACTGAAAATTTCCAGATTGGGGGAATCTATATTTCATTATTTTAAATGGGAAAAGTAAGAATGTATTCTTGAACACAGGGGTGAACCACAGGCCAGGATCCAAGGATGACAACTGAAAAACATTTGAAATCAGGTTGACTCTGGAAGACCTGCAGCCATATTTAGTTCTTGTAGCCATATTTTTTAAAAGAGATTATGGGATTGGATCATAATCTAAAATGTAAACTCTTGAGCATTTCTTTGTAGAAAAACAGTGTGCCATGAGGTGAATATCTATTTTGAAGATAGAACTGGCTAAAACTAGAATTCAGATGAACCATGCTGTCATACTTATTGATCTGCTTGGGCTTAGCAGTTCGTCCTTTGCAATATAGGTTTTCATAAAGAAGGATAGTAATATTATACGTTCCTTCAAAAGTCTATTATGAAAGTAGAAAATGACATTTTCTTCCTGGGTAGATTTAGTCTGATGCCACCAAATCTGCGAGGATGTTGAACCGTATACTGTACTCATTGAACAGAGTCATGTGATAGATGGCCATTGCTGTTAGGAGGGCAATGGGGGTGGAGGTGAGCTTAGAGAATCACCAGAGGTCAAAGCAGTCAGCATTCACCTTTTAAATTCACAAGCGACTGGCTGTTAAGTGCCTCTTGGGCTGTACACAGAGAATAGGGGGGGTAATCGGGGGTGCCCGCAGTGAGGTCTCTGCACCTCATAACCATGCCCTGAAAAATGGAGGAAATCAAGGTCTTCCTACTCACAGCCAGGAGAAAGGATGCCAAGTCTGTCAAGATCAAGACAAATAAGGATGATGTGAAGTTCAAAGTCCGATGCAGCAGATACTTTTATACCTTGGTTATCACAGACAAAGAGAAGGCCGAGAAACTGAAGCAGTCCCTGCCCCCAGATTTGGCAGTGAAGGAGCCAAAATGAATCAGACACGCTGATCTGTATTAAAATGTTAAAAATTCTCCATTAAGACCCTCCCTGTGCCCTAACCTGGAAGGAGATCCAAACTTTTTCCCCTTCCAGCCTCCTGGGGGCCCAGCGGGCATCTAACCTAGGCTAGTTGCTGGGGGCTTGAACTTACCTGGGTGCATCTAATGGTTTGAGAACCACTGAGCCCAAAGGAAGCTTTTCCAGGCTGTTTCTGTGTGATGGGGGTGGGGAGGTAAGGCACAAATAGTATTCTTTGATGCCCAGGTGAGGGAGCATGGGACACAGAGTTCCTCCTGCAGAGAGACCAGAATGGTTCTGGCGCACTGAGGACCCCAGGAGGTGCACAAAGGTATCACGGCCGATATCTTCCACCACTCCCGGAGGCAGTACCGTCTTGGGGAGGTATCCTCAAATGGCTGACCAGGTTGCAGGTACCAGGAGGGGGCAGGGCATGGGGAGAAGGCTGAGGCACACCAGGGAAGAATCGCAATCACCATGTGTTAATAGTAGCTGAAGACTTCCTTAAGAATGTATTTGGGATGGTCCTTCTGATTCCCAAAAGGAACAGGGTGAGACTTTGAGGCTTTGAGGCCTGACAGTCTATATATCAGTGTGAGCAAGGCCTACTGAGAACATACACAAAGGCTGGTAAGGCTGGAAGAAAGCAGGTTACCATATAGTTCGTTATACCAAATGAATATAATTAAAAGTAGTGATTCTCAACAAGAGGCAACTTTTGGACCCCCATGGGGCATTTGGCAACGTTTGGGGACTTGACATCTGGTTCGTGGAGGCCAGGGTATACTGCTAAACATCTACAGTGCCTCCCGTTACAGGCAGCTCCCGTAACTAAGGATTATTTGGGCCAAAATGTCAATAGTGCCCAAGTTGAGAAACTCTAAATTGTATTTCAAAGATGGATTTATAAAACAACCAAACCCCAAACAGTATTCCCTAGCAACTTCATAGCCACCGTTAGTGATATTTAGAGACTTACAATAGAGGGTTAAGCTAGCAAAGTGGGTACCCACTTAACTGGCAATGGGATTGACTATAGCATCATTTCAAATTGGCTGTTTTTTTTCTAGTGCATTTGTAGATATCGAAGTTAAACTGGTCTTTCTTGAATAACCACTCTTGAATGGCCTTTAAAAATAATGGGCACTGTGTTTGTCCTGTTTCCTCATATTTCAGGTATTTCTCTTCAGCATGATCAAGTCTGACAAATAATGACGTGACTCAGCAGTTTATGCCAGTTCCTGCCAAGTGCTGGGAACTGTTATCAGGGCCCACTACTCAGAACACTTTCGCTTTATCGTGGGCTCCCCTCTAGGCTAGAGGAGGGGAGGGAATGATTACCCATCACACACTTGTATCCAGCACTTGCTTTTCAAATCTGATGAATTCTGAGCTTAAAAATACAAGTTCCATATATAAAAACGACATTTTTTTGAATAACCAGTTATTCCTGCATCAGTGGGCCACATTGAGAATTCTCAGAATAAAGGAGAAACGTGATTCTAGGAAGTCAAATTTCTGGGCAGTGGAATAAAGACACTTTGTAGGGAGGGCTATTGACCTCAGCAAAAATCAACCAAGAGATAGATGAAAGTAAAACTCAAATTGATTTTGTTTATTTGATGGATAGAGGAATATAAAGTTTAAAGAAGAAGCATGTTGTGATGCATGTAAAAGAGTATTGGATTTTAGATCAGACAGACTTGGTATGAGTCCTGGCTCTGCGGCATACTAGCTGTGTAACTATGGGCGTGATTTTTACTTTGTTTACTTTTGGTTCAAAAGGTATAATGCTATTTGCCTCATAGCCATGTTAGCTATTGCTCTGTGATAAAAGCCACAAAATCTCAGTGGCATAAAGCAATAAATCTTTCTGTAGGTCATGCATCTGTGAGGTGCTGGCATCAACTGGGCGTTGTCTAATCCAAGTTGGAGTAGTTTTGTTCTCTGAGAGCCTCCTCCTCCTCCTGGGATCAGAGGGCTCTCTGAGAATGTTTTCCCTGGTATTTCAAGTCTCTGCTTGTATCACATTTTGCTAACACTCTATTGGCCAAAGCTGTCACATGACTGAAAACAAAGCCAAGGGGAGGGGAAGTAGACCCTGCCCAATTTCAGCCAAAGCAAGTCACTTGAGCAAATCCAACATCACTGGAGCAGGAAGTATCCATTTCTCAAGAAAATGAGGGAGAGGGAGTGAATATTTCTGAACAATAATTGAATCTACCATAGGCAGTTAAAATTATTAAATGAATTTATGTCTGCAAAGCACCTTGCATAATGTCTGGCCCTAAAGTGTTTAATTCCCTTCTCCTCCTCCAAAATCTGATTTTACAAAGAAGATTCTGGAACATAAACTAATTGCAGAGATGCAATCACTAGTTTAAAGTAAACCTGAATTCTGTATTCTGATCAGTTGTGAGAGAAGGAATAAAAGGAAAGAGAAGATTTTTTTTTTAGAAGAGATTTTTGAGGAGAATAATAAAATAGAAGAAAAAAGGGAGAAAGAAACAATACCTTCTCAAATTTTGAGGTGGTAAGGCAAGGGGAGAAAAATAATATATTTCTAAATGAAAAAAAAAAAACACCAAGTAAATAGTAATATTGCCACAGAACAGAGAGCCAATAAAAAGAAGGAGGAGAAGAAAATGACTTAATAAGAGATTCGCCATGATATCAGGTGGACTTTTTCTCTTCCCTGTCTTTAAAATTCTGAACTACACATTTCTTCTTGGAATAGGCTAGGAAAAGGAGAGTCATGTTTACTATAGTTTTATCACCTCTTGTCAAGGTTTTATGACAGACTAGTCAATGTTTTTACCACAGTTTACAAGGTCACTATACTCTTTATCTTTGATACTTCTGAAGATCTAATCTTAATGTGGCTATTATTTCAACCTACCAAATGAGCAATCATTTTCTGGGAATGTGGTGATATCATAGGGAACAATGAAATTAACTTGGGCTTTTCCACTATTATAACTTGGTGCATACGGAGAAAAAATATTCCCAGCAGAAGCCATTTGATTATAAATTATTTCACATGACCAGATTGCTCAGTATTCTATGGTTGGAAAAATTGTGCAGAAATTATTGTCTAAAAGCCAGTAGAGCCTTAAATATAATACTCTGCCCACAACTATCTTTGAGAATAAGAGAAGAAATGCTATGATGAAATTTGACTTGGTTAATAAGACACAAATAGAACCCCTATTAAGATGAAAAGTATTAATATTGAACCAGGTTCTCCTTGTAAAGAGCAATGGTAACTTGTCTTGTTACATCACATGCTTAGAGAAGCAAAGATAAAAATTCAGCCTTCTTTGTTTTTTATATTGAAACTCTTGTTTGCTTCTTGCCCGAGCCATCTTGCTTTTCAGTCAGACTGCCAATAGCTAACACAGAGGAGATACTCACAAATTGGGGCAAGGTCAGGAAATGTCTATTTTTCAATTTATAATTAGTTGTGGATAGGAGTGGGCATATGGAGAAGCAATTCCCTCCAAACTCACATTCTTTTTTTAAAAAAAAAAAAGAAAGAAAAAGAAAAAAGCTTGTACTGCTTTGGAGAAATGAGAGGTGTGTTTTCTTGTTTTGTTTTGTTTTTCCTAAAAATATTTATCTGGGGTTTTCAAAAAGATAGGCCTGGAATATAAAGATTTTTTTTTTAAGGTATCTCTTGAATAATGCTTTAAACTGGTTAGCTTGAGGTAAGGAATGACTAAAAAATAATAAACTGATTTTTTAATATATTTATCTTATATATTAAAGACAAATATATTAAAATTTTATCTTTTTATAGATAAAATTTTATCTTTTTGTTTAAAGCATTACAGATGTCCCCCCTTTTTCCCCCATTGACCCCCCTCCTCCCCACTCCCTTCCCCTCCCCAGACCTTTACCCCGCTATTGTCTGTGTCCATGACTTATGAATATAAGCATATAAGTTCTTTGGTTGATCTCTTCCCTCCCCCACCCTCTTCCCTCTGAGGATTCTCAGGCTGTTGATGCTTCTATGACTCTGGATCTATTTGTTTGTCAGTTTATTTTGTTCATTAGATTCCACATATAAGTGAGATCATGTGATACTTGTCTTTCTCTGACTGGCTTATTTCACTTAGCATAATACTTTCTAGGTTCCTCCATGCTGCCTCAAAGGGTAAGAGATCCTTCTTTTTTTTACAGCTGCATAGTATTCCATGGTGTAAATGTACCACTGTTTTATTTATTTTTTATCCACTCATCTACTGATGGGCACTTGTGCTATTTCCACATCTTAGCTATTGTAAATAGTGCTGCTATGAACACAGGGGTGCATATGTTCTTTCTGATTGGTGTTTCAGGTTTCTTAGGGTATATTCCTAGTTCCATTTTTACTTTTTTGAGGAAACGCCACACTGTTTTTCATAGTGGCTGTACCAGTCTGCATTCCCACCAGCAGTGTATTAGAGTTCCTTTTTCTCCACATCCTCACCAGTACTTGTTGTTTGTTGATTTATTGATGGTAGCCATTCTGGCAGGTATGAGGTGGTACCTTATTATCATTTTAATTTGCATCTCTGATGATTCATGACACTGAGCAATTTTCCATATGTCTCTTGGCCATTTGTATGTCCGCTTTGGAGAAGTGTCTATTTAGGTCTTCTGCCCATTTTTTGATTGGGTTGATTGTTTTCCTTTTGTTGATTTGTATGAGTACTTTATATATTTTGGATATTAACCCCTTATCAGATGTATCATTGGCAAATACGTTCTCCCATACAGTGGGTTCCCTTTTCATTTTGGCATGGATTTCTTTGGCTGTGCGTAAGCTTTTTTATTTTGATGTAGTTTCATTTGTTTATTTTCCATGTTTGTCTTGCTCTAGGCATTGTATCAGTAAAAATTTTGCTACGTGAGATATCTGATATTTTGCTGCCTATGTTTTCTTAAAGGATTTTTATGGTTTCACGACTTACATTTAAATCTTTTATCCATTTTGAGTTGATTCTTGTGTATGGTGTAAGTTGGTGGTCTAGTTTCATTTTTCTACATGTAGCTGTCCAATTTTCCCAACATCATTTATTGAAAAGACTGTCTTGACTCTATTGTATGCTCTTGCCTCTTTTATCAAAGATTAATTGAGTGTAATGGTTTGGGTCAGTTTCTGGGTTGTCTGTTCTGTACCATTGATCTATATGCCTGTTCTTGTGCCAGTACCAGGCTGTTTTGATTACAGTGGCTATGTAGTATAGCTTGATATCTAGTATTGTGATCCCTCCAACTTTGTTCTTCCTCAAGATTGCTGTGGCTTAACAACTGATTTTTAACTGAAGGGCTTATCATCTCCTTGGACCCTAGAAAAAGGAGACCAGAGTGCAAGACTTTTCTGGTATTTTTTTGTCTGCCACTCTCCATTCACTTCTGGCCTCTTTGTTCTTTACCAAGCACATGGAGCTCATTCCTACAGTCAGGCCTTTCCACTCACCTTGCCTGCAGCCTGGTATGCATTTCCCTTCCTGGATATGTGCATGCTCACTTCCTCGCTTCATTCATTTAGGCCGTTTCAGTATCACTCCCTCATAGAGACTTACCCTACCCATCTTGTCTACAACTGCTCCCAATTTCCCTCTGTCCCCTAATATGGAATTCATTTTCTTCATATTTCCCACTATCTGATGTATATTATACATGTATTTTGCTCATTTGTTTATTGTTTGTTCTTCACTAGAATGGAAGCTCCATGAGGGCAGGGTCTTTGTTTTGATCACTGCTGTATCCTCAGTGTCCAACGCAGTGCCTGTGCCTGGCACATAGTAGCTATTTCAGCAAATTTTGTTAAATGAATGAATGTCTGTAGGGAAGAAAGGACAGCATTTTTGACCATTCCTCATAGTTGTAAAGATGAAAATATCCCTAATGTGAAGAAGATCAATCCTTTAGTTACCACAACCTTATGAAAAGTTCACTTGAATATATGCATCCATTCTTTTAATAGCCAGTTGGACCTACTGGGCATGGAGTACTGTGCTAGGTGCTGTATGCAGAACTGAAGGGAATAAGGAAGGATTCCTTCCCTCAAGGAAAGATAATCTGGAGGTGGAGAAGGGTCTCTCCACCTGGTCCCTGGGGGTGCCATTCACTTTGAATCATGTTTTCTTAAAGCTACAAAGTGTACAACCTGTCCAACTGTTCAGAACAATGCTGGGAGACAACATTTCTTTTCCCTGCAGCTAACTGGCACTTCCTAACAATCCAGAGGCCACAGGGCTTGCATGGATTCCTTCTTTCAACAAATATTTATTGAGCATTTATTACATATACGGAAAGTGCCAGAAGCTGGGATACAAGTGTGATCCCAACAATGTCCCTGACTGTCGGTTGCTTACAGTGGGGAGGCCAACAGGCAAATACAGCACAGATGTTAAGTATACAAGTGGACTTCCGTGAGAGGACATAGAAGGGCCTTCCAATCCTGTCTTGGGATTTGGAGGAAATTTGAGCAAGTTTTCTAAGCAGTGTCTGTTTGTATCTCTCTAATTATAGGGGGCTATGTAGTAGATTGATTGGCTTTGCTTCTCAGCTGTGGGCTGAGTAGAAGTTTTGCAGGCATCAAAAGGAAAGGGTGTGAGGGCAGGGAGAGCAGCAAGGGCTAAGCCTGGAGGCAGAAGACTGCAAGGGGTGGAGTTCAGTCTGGCAGCAGCAGAGCTTCATGGGACCGCATGGCCCACTCATACAGGCTTCTCTGAGGAGTAAACCCTTAGGATCATCAGACTGGAATTTATAAGAGCCCCTGGAGCAAAGGTGGACACTGAACTGTACGGAAGGCCTAGGAAGCTTGCACAGTGACCTGAGGGGAAAGAGGCATCACAGGCAAGGTAATTTGCTGGTTTCTGGCTGGACCCCTGTCACGTGGCTGCATCATTTACGGAGATAAGACAAACAGGGGGAAGTGCTGGATGGGGTCAGGGTGGGTGAGCAGGTCAGGAGCACCATGCTGCTGACTCTGGAAGGCGGTTCAGATCTTCTTCCTGTGTGTCATATTTTAGTGGTTGTTGTCTTCCCTTCTTTCTCTCATCCCAACACACACATACCCTATAGCGCTGTGCTGAGCCCAACTGGAGTCTGAGGCAAAAGGCAAAGGATCCTGGCTTTATTTTGATCATCACGGATTTTTTATATTCATTCTAATATAAGACATATTACATTCAAATATTATTTCTTGATTACTGAGATGGTTGGTTAATGTTATGTGTCATCTTGACTGGGCCACAGGGTGCCCAGATATTTGGGCAAACATTATTCTGGGTGTGTCTGTAAGGATCTGGGGACTCTCAGCCTCCATAATAATGTGAGCCCATTTCCTATCTATCCATATATTTTACTTGGTTTGTTTCTCTGGAGACAGCTGACTAATATAATGAGTTTTGTGCCCCAGGCAAGTGCTTCACCACTTGCCTCACCCTAGTCCCAGCTCTGTATCTTCCTCCCCACCCCTCTCCCCCTACATCTGTAAGCTTCTTGAGGACTTGGACTGGGCCTAATTGTTTTATATGACCCATAGCACTTACCCTAGTATCTGGCACATTTTTTAAGTTCATAGTAACTCTTCCTTGAATTAATATAAATTACCAATTGTAGAACAAAACACTCATTTGTTCTGCGAATCAGCCGGGCATTGTTCCAGGATCAAGACGATGGAGTTTAATATGCGTTAATCTTTTGAGAAGCTCAAAGACTGGCAGAGGGGGCTTGGGGACAGCAGCACGAGAGGATTGTGGCAATAGAGGGTTAGGTAGGGACTGGAGAAGTCCAAGAAATGGGGGTTAATCATTCCCTCATGGCCGCAGAGGAAGCTTGGCTTACCTGAGGAAGTGTGGCTTTGTAGAGTTTAGAAAGAGAGGTAGGGTTTCCTTGGTTAATGGCAAAGAAGAACATTCCAGGTGAAGGAAACAGTTTGAATGAGGTGGGAAGGGACGGCAATGCTTGCTTTTCCAGGGACATGGAGCATGTTTAGGAGGTTACAGTGGGCCACATGGCCACAACCCTGGGGAAGTGGTGGTCTTTGGCTCTGTCCAGGGCAGGAGGAGGAAATTTTCATTGAGAGCATGAGGGGTCAGGAAGCAGCTGCCCTGGCTGGCTGGTGGGAGGAGAGCAGCTGTGATTGGGGGTGGGAGGTGAGGAAACAAGTATGAGGAGAGAACAGCAGACAGTGGGAGTTGGAGTAGTTAGGGGTGTGGCCTAGGGATGAATATGAGGAAGTCTGTACAACATTTTATGCTTTAGGGTGAATAGGAACAAAGCAAATAAGAAAGCTATTTCTCGGCCCAGCTGGTGTGGTTCAGTGGTTGACCTATGAACCTGGAGATCAGGGTTTGATTCCCAGTCAGGGCACATGCCTGGGTTGTGTGTGCTCGATCCCCAGTGGGGGGGCATGCAGGAGGCAGCGATCAATGATTCTCTCTCATTATTGATGTTTCTATCTCTCTCTTCCTCTTCCTCCCTCTCTGAAATCAATAAAAATATATTTAAAAAACCAGAAAGCTTTTTCTCTAATGTGATATGCTATACATATATAAATCCCTCTAATGATTTCTAGAGTTATGCTAACAATATCCTAGTGACAATAGAATTCAAAACATAGGAAAAATGCTCATTCAGGTTTTAACCATCCCAACACAGGAGTACTTTCTTTTCCATATCTTTCCAGGCCTTGCAGCAAAGCCTCTGAAGTGTTTCTACATCCATAATCAGAGTGTTGATACGATTTTATGGTCTGCCAATCTTGGGTTCAAGGCCTTGGTGTCACCTCTGAGTTCAGTCAATGTTATGCGATGAGCACCTGTACTTCTCTTCTGCCACACCTTCAGCAAATGCCTGCTGACTTTTACAACGGGACCCCGGTGAGGCAGCCTACAGGGAGATGGGGAAGCAAGCATAGGTGTGTGTGCAAGCACCTCACCAGCTCTGAAGCACAATGGCAAAAAACGTGCCTGTGGCGGAAATAAAGGAAAAGAGAGCTAATTAAATGGAAGTGGTTGCCATCTTCTTTCACTTAGGAGGAAGGGTTCTTGCTTATTTGGTCAGTCCTGTCTTTCTTATTTTCTGGAGTTGGAAAAAATGAACAGACAAAATAAAACAGAGAAACAAAAACAACAAAAAATTCAATCTACATAATGAATAAAACTATATCATAAATCTACATAGTAAAAAACTGAGGTAAAGAAAGGGCTATGGACACCAGGAAATGGAATGTTTACTTCACAGACAACATCATAGTGACATGAAGATGACATAGTGCTGGCAAATGTTTAAGACAGGCTCTCTGATAAAAAACAAAACTAAAATAAATTCTGTGTGGGTGTGTATGTATGTGTGTGTGTGCTCACATACATATATAATTTTATTATAGACTAGAGGCCTGGTGCACGAAATTCTGCACTGGGGGGCTTGGGGGAAGGAATCTTCAGCCCGACCTGTGCCCTCTCGTAGTCTGGGAGCCCTCGGGAGATGTCCGCTCAGCCGGCAGTCGGATATCCTTAGAGTTGCCGTGGAAGCGGGAGAGGGTCCCACTACTGCTGCTGTGCTAACCAGCTGTGAGCCCAGCTTCTGGCTGAGTGGAGTTCCCCCTGTGGGAGTGCACTGACCACCAGGGGGCAGCTCCTGCATTGAGCGTCTGCCCCCGGGTGGTCAGTGCGCATCATAGCGACCAGTCGTTCGTAGTTCGGTCAATTTGCATATTAGCCTTTTATCATATAGTGTTTTATTGTGTAGCACACAATTTATAAGTGATAATAAAATATTTAATACTCTGTGTTATAAATTCTATATAAACAATTGATTCTCACAGAATGCTTTCATTAACTTTTGCAGAACTCTTGCATCCATGGCAATTGACAAATGAACATAGTTCCGACATAAACACTGGTTAATATTTTCATTTATGTTAACAAGCTAAACATAAGAAAGTGAAACAAGAAAAAATATGTTTAACTTTATACATTCACCAATGATGTGAGTGACTTCTTTGCTAAATCAGACATTAGACTTTGAATAATGAAAGAGTATTTTCTAAATTCTTTATACTATTCACAGTGTAATGGCTATAGGCACAACATAGTTTAAAGTTTAATTTGTATCATTAGCATTTTTTCCTTGACTTCCTTAAATCAAGAACACCAACTAAACAAAGAACCAAGCCCTGGTTTATAGTGTTTGCTGATTTTCATGGTATGAACACTCCCACCACGGTCAATTTCAAGCTACCAACGTGACATTGCTAGATATGGGATTGGGAAGAGATTCCAAGAAGCACCATTATGTAGTATTTACAAGGTAAACAGGTACAAAGAAGTAAGTAAGAAACCCCAAGAGTATAGATAGGAGTGAAATAATTAGAAAGTGATGGATTTTGAGTGTTTATTTGACAGTTTCATTGAGGTAGAATTGGCATACAATAAATTGAACATACTTGAATTGTATGATTTGATAAATTTCACCATACCCATACACCTGTGAAACCGTCACCACCATCAAGATGCTGAGCATATCATTCATTTCCAACACTCCCCAAGATGTCCCCAGGCCCCTTTGTAATCTCTCTCTTCCACCGTATCTTACCCTTTCCCTCAGACAACTACTGACCTGCTTCTTATAATTATACATGAGTTTTCTATAAATGGAATCACTTAGTGTATACTCTTCTTTTGTCTGGCTTCAGCATAATTATTCTGAGATCCATTCATGTTGATTCATGTCTATTCCTTTTTCCCTCTGAGTATTGTATATTTATCACTTTTGTTTATAATTTGCTTTTTTGTAAGTTCATGTTACTTAATTTTTAATAATGGATGTTGTTTAACAAACAGCTGGGAAAATTTCTGTAAATTTAACAAACGGCTCTTTCAAGGTGGTGCAAGCTGGCTCTGGCATATCTCTGGTGATCTGTGCATGTGTGAGTGTGAGTGTGTGTGTGTGAGTGTGAACGTGAGTGTGTGTGTGTGTGCGTGCGCGCGCGCCTGTGTCTAGCTTTAGAGAGAAGGCTGAGAGATTTTGGGGCAGCTGCAGCAGTTGAGAATAATTGAAAATGAGTGAAAGGCAAGAGAGAATTTCTAACAGTTCTGTGTTCTCTCTTCAGTGTTCTTTGAGAGAAACTGCAGTAAAATGCTAATTACAAGTTTTGGATGCTGCCTCATTGTTTTAATTAATGCGTGACTGGACTGTGATACAGCTGGGGTTATTATTGAGGGTTTCATGAGAATATTCCAAAAGCCAGAGTCAACTTGCATATGGTTCAAGGGGGCAAATGGTAGAGGGATTTGGATCTGATGATTGGGCACAAGAATGCTGGAATTTGGCCGCTCATCAACCAGGAAGTCATGTTCACTCATTAACCTCTCCTAGAATGCATGGACAAACAGGTGTGTGGGAGAAGGCTCGGGCTACATTTGTGTCACTTGGAGATTGCCATTAGGGAGATATAATCTGGGATGCAATGTTCACTGTGTACTGGCCTTGATTTAATCAGAGCAACCCTGAAGTGAGTAATAGTATTATACCTACTTGTATTTTACAGGGAAGTTAAGTTCTTTGCCAGAGATCATACCAGGAAGTGGTAGAGCCAATATCTGAACTCAGGTCTGTCTGATTCCTCTGTCTTACCCCCTACATTGTACAGCCTTCTGTCTTGCCAAGCTGTAGGACACTCAGAGTACATGGCTTTAAAATAAGAATTACGGGCCTGGTTGGCTAAGGGCCTTTTCCCAACTCAATGACAGTATCCCTAGCTGCCTGGAGAGTGTGTCTGGGGATGACACTAAAGCCCAATCATCTTTAAATTTTTTTTTTTTGGAAACTTATATTCTTTCCAGGAGGCACTAGAGATACCATTGATAGATTTTAGTGTGGAGGAATGGGCTCAAGCCTGCATTAGAGAAAAATAGGTTGGAGGGTGGTTTTATGTTAGGAGGTAGAGGTACCTGTACCATCTCCTTTTGACAAATCATTGTAACTATTATCCTGCAGATCAGGTTCAGAGAAGTTAAGTAACTTGCCCAAGGTCACACTGCTCCCAAGAAACTGTTAGGATTTAAGGCTTTACTTAATGCAGTGGAGGAAGGATACGCATCCTCTGAAATCCTAGGAAGAGCAAAGGATGACTGAAAGTGGAAGGAGTGGGAGTGGATACGGGGAGGAAGGCTGTAGTAACAAAACATTTACAACTATAGTGGCTTAAGTAAATAAAAGTTTATCTCCCAAGAAACAGTCTAGAATGAGCTATCTTAGGCTGGTAGGGGGTTCTGCTCTAAAGAGACATTCAGAGACTCTGGTGCCTTTCATCTTCTTACTCTGTAATCTCCTTGAATGTCCACTTGGCTGATCCTGGCTCACGTCCACACTGGTGGTCTAGCCTGGGGCAAGGAAAAAAGTGTGCAGGTCAGTCTTTTAGGAGAACACCCAGAAGTTGCTCCATGTTTGTCCACACCCCATTGGTCTACAGTAAGTCACATGGCCATGTTTAGTTACAAGGGAAGCTGGGGAATGCAGTTTCTTCTTGGGTGATAATATGCCTAGCTAAATAATACTCAGGGACTCTATTATGGAAAAGAAGGGGAAAATGGATTCAGTGTGATCTTTCTAAGTCTTTTGTTAGAATTGCTCCTAGGGAAGTCATGTGGCAAAACAAAGTCTGCCCACGTAATAGACACTTACAACAAAACAACTAATGAAAACAATATTCTGCAACAGTTTTTAAAATGTGTCCTGTGGCAAATGCTATTTCTAATAGACTTACAGAATACATTCAGTGTCCTTGTATCTGTATCCTCTGTGGCTCTCCCAGTATTTTAGCATCTTTTGAAGATGGTGGCAGTATCTCTCATAGCCAGGGCCTTTTGCAGATCAGTCAACAATTGGTCATAATATTCTGCCAGTGCTCATGAGAGGTGGGAACTAATAGAGTTTCATGTTAAAAGGAAATGAGTGATGCTGGCTGATGGGGACAGTCAAGGCTGGAAAGAATGTGCCCTGGGCCACTATTCCTCAGCGTTAGCCATTGATTTCCATGAGGGAATTTGACTAGGGTTTCTAGGAATTGGATGTTCTCAATAAAATACAGAAATCCAGGTTTTAAGCATGTAATCTAATTTTTAAATGTTGGTTCAAATATTTTAATGCCGTTCTGTGGGTTCAAAAGAACATCCCTGTGAGCTGGGTCTCTGGTCTTTGACTTGATCTCTCAGAACCTTATTTCTTCATTTGCAAAGCAAGAGTGATACTCACCGAAAAGGGCTGTAGGAAGAATGGAAGCAAATAGTGTATGTTCAGGGCAGATAATCATTATCAGACTGATTTTTTTTCCCCCATGATGAATCGGCCTTAGAATTAGGAAATTCTCAGATCCCATTCTAGAAGGTAGGAAGTTCAGGATAGATATTCCAAAGAACACTAAGAAGATAGAATCTACAAGATTTGCTGGAATTGGCTGTTCTGATGCAGGTCTTCAAAGCTGTCCTAATTTAAATTTTCCAACATTTCCTTTTGGAGGTGTGCTCAAGAGTTTGGGTCTAGCTGGTTTGAGCAACAAGCTTAGATCAGAGAGAAAGATAATTAAATTTGTCCTTACTCATCTTCTTGTGACTTTGGCTCGGTTACTTACCATCCCTAAACATTAATATTCTTATTTGAAGAATAAGGATAATAATAACTTATCTCATAAAATAGTTGTCAGGACTCAACCCTTAGTGTAAATTGCCTCTCATATATAGTAAGTATTCCATAAACATTACTTGTAATTAACTATTATGTCTTACCCAGGTAGAAGATATATATACAGAATAGGTTTTTTATTGGTTTTTGGTCAAACTTGTCTTTTCAGGCAAACCACCTTATTTAGTCACAGTATGTTTTTTTTCTCTGGGAGAATTGTTATAATGTAATAGATGAAATCTTAGAAATACTGCTTAAATTATCCTGTGTGCAAGTCCCTTCAGTAAAAGGATAGTGTTGGGTGTGAAGTGTTCTAAAACAACA
>NW_005871087.1:1483022-1599039 GCF_000147115.1 Myotis lucifugus
TTTTTTTTTTTTTTTTTTTTTTTTTAAGACTCAAGTCCAAACCTTACTATTGGAAAGAATCCCTTTGCTTTGTTAAAGAAACCCTCCTAGGAAAGATACAATGCAATTTCTGGGAGAAGAATGACAGTCCATGAGGTAGAAATACAGCACCTTGGGAAGATTTTGAATAATTGGCTTTCCAAGGTGCAAGGCAAAAATTTGACACAGTAGAGGGAAAAAAGAGAAGCCAGGCTGGTTCAGACACTGCAGGTTTTGAGGAAAACTCAGGGTTGCATCAGGTAGATTAGACTCCTCCAGGGCTAGATGGTTTGCTGCGTCAGGTCCAAGGATGGTTACAGGAAACAAAGAAATGGGTCCCATCCTCTTTCGGGAAGGCCATTCAAACTCCATTCCCATCTGAAGACAAGGTGGCCACACCAGGCTGGAGTAGAATCGGGCTCTTCCGGGCCTGCCCCTGGTATTTCACGGCTTTTTTAGTTTCATCCCGTGCCTTCTCCACGTGATCCACTGTGTGCATGACATTCAACTCTATGTTATCTAACATCTCGCCCTGATTCTCCACCAGCATGGCGATGTCCATAAACATGTCATGGAGCTCCTTGATGCTGCTCTCCAGCCTCACGATGTCTTTGTGCCGTCCCTCGATCTCACTGAGGGCTTGCTTGAAAATCTGAGAGTCAATGATCCCAGAAGTGAAGATGGCAGGGTTTCCACTCTCCAACATCTCCTCCAGCTCCTCATCTGTGGTCTTCTTGCCGGTGATTTCGAGCTGCCGCTGGATTCGCCCTTTGCTGCGTTCACGAAAGTCCACTTGAGCCTCATTGTATTTGGTCATCACCTCCACAAACTTCCGGGAGAGGACAGAGTGCTGGGATTTTCGAATACGAAGGTCTGCAGACGAGCGGACCTCGTCTTCTTCAATGTGCCTCTCCATGCTCTTCAGTTTGTTCCGGACGTTGTTGGCCCTTTTCTTGATTTCAGTCGTGAGCTGCTCTAGGTCATCCTTGGTTTTTGGTTCTGGAATTGGTGCAGACAGAATGATACTGTAGAGTTTCTTAGCCCCCTCTACATGCTCAGAGATCTTGTCAATGTTGAGCCGAGTTTCCTCGATCTCAGAGAAGAACTCATCCATGAAGGCTGTGTTGTCAACGGCAATCTCGACTTCATCGGCATCATCATCCTGTGTCAGCTGCTTGGCCTTCAGCTGCTCCAGCCGGTCCTTCATCCTGGTGCCCCGGCGCCCCAGGCAGGTGAGCGCGTCCGCAGTGAGCGCGTCCCAGGAGAGCGGCCGGAAGTGGCGACCCGGCCGGGCCGGGCCGGGAGTGGGAGGCGGAGGTGGGCGGCGGCGGCGGCCGGCTAGGAGGAGCGTCCGAGGCTCGGAAGCCTGGGATTTTGTGACACTTTATTGAAACAGCCAGGCCTAATCCCGTATCTGGATTGTTTTATTATTAGCTTGGTTAAGCTGGGAACTATATTTCCCAGAATCCCCTTCCCTCTCTGGTTGTTGCTTAGAGTTGGCCAAGGGAGGACCTGGCATGAAATTTGGGAGGCAGAGGGGAAGCATTGGCCATCTCTCTGAGGGTCTTTTCATAGTCAGATACAAGAAGAGTCACAATCAGAGGGGCCCAGTCAGTGCTCTTGCCACATCCCCTCGGGCTCCTTTCACCTTTGTTTCTGGGTGCTTTCCCCCCCGCCCCCGCTTCAGGGTATTTTTGTTCCCAAAGGTTCACACCGGCAAGTCTTCTTTAGAGGCCTGTTCTTAGGCTACAGAGCCAGTCAAATTGCTGGGAGTTAAGGCCTCTTCCTGCAGCACTTAGGAAATGACTAATGGGTGCAATCATTATGAAAGCCCTAAGGCATAGATTACACTGCTGAGCACCCCGGGGGATCAGGCTGGAGTGGCCTCTGAGACTTTACCTGCAGTGCCTGCTTACTTCCTCTCTCTCTTTTTTTTTAAAAAAAATATTTTATTGATTTTTTACAGAGAGGAAAGGAGAGGGATAGAGAGTTAGAAACATCCATCAGCTGCCTCCTGCACACTCCCCACTGGGGATGTGCCCGCAACCAAGGTACATGCCCTTGACTGGAATCGAACCTGGGACCCTTCAGTCCGCAGGCCGACGCTCTATCCAGTGAGCCAAACCAGTTAGGGCACCTCCTCTCTTATAGGCTCTCCCAGTAGCACTTCTATAGAAAGCCACTAATGCTTGAAACCTCACCTCGGGGGCTATGCCCGGGCAAAGCAACCGAAGGACCATGAATATCTAAGAAGGAACGGTGGCTTCCAGTCCGGTTAGACATGTGTTGCCAAATTCTAGCCACCTCCCCTTTCTGGGGCAGGATCCTGCTTTGATTTCTTTGATCCCAATGAAATAAGATCCATTAAACCCAGGATAGTGAAGTAGATAAAGGGTTTCACTTACTCCCTGCTAATAAACGTGAAAAGTTCGGGTTTTATCAGTCTGCATCTTAGTCAGGAAAACAGAAACTGCCGTAGGTGTTCAAAGAGGGAGCGGGTTGCAAAGGCGTTAGAAGTCGAGGAGAAAAATTGGAAAGGTAAGATTTCTCAAAGATCATTAACTGCCGGAAGCGTCTGCCACCTCCGGATCGGAGAGAACGAGGAGAAAATAATGTTACTCAGAGTGCACAATGTGCTGTTGTCAGAACCGCGTTGGCAGACTTGGCAGAAACCCAGAAGCCAGCACCAGCCCACAGCTACTGCCGCCTCCATGGCCGCTCCTTCATTGCGGTGGCCCCCTTGGCAAGAGCACAGACAAAGTGACAGAGAAAAGGCTTCCTCCTTCCTCTCATCTTCCCGGCTCCTGCCAGGCCTCCATCGCTAGCATCTGACTGGAAGCCAGGGGGAAGGCAGGTCTGGGAAGTGTAGTCTGCAGCTTTCTGCCCTGGGAGGAGAGAACGGGCTGGAGAAGGGGAGTGTAGGGCTGAGACTTATCAGATGCTGTCAGGCATTTCACCCCACAAGTTTCCACCCTCTTCCTGATGGTGAAAATCAACCAAAGACTCCCAAAGCTTAAGAACTGGCATAGGATGACCTTTTAGGGATGATTGACCCGGGTGGGGGTGGGGCAAGAGACTAGAGACAATGAATGGGACAGTGAAAGACAGTGCCTACAGTCTAAGACAGTGGTTCTCAACCTTGGCTGCACATTAGAATCACCTGGGAATCTTTTTAAAATCCTGATTTCTGGGCCTCATCCTCCGGAAATTCTGTTTCTTTGTTATGGGGTGAGGCCACAATATTAGTAACAAAGAAACAGAAATCAGGATTTTAAAAAGATTCCCAGGTGATTCTAATGTGCAGCCAAGGTTGAGAACCACTGGTCTAAGAACACAGTCTAAGAACACAGGAGACTTCCAAGCATGGACAGGTTAGTCCAGGGGTGGGCAAACTTTTTGACTCGAGGGCCACAATGGGTTCTTAAACTGGACTGGAGGGCCGGAACAAAAGCATGGATGGAGTGTTTGTGTGAACTAATATAAATTCAAAGTAAACATCATTACATAAAAGGGTACGGTCTTTTTTTTTTTTAGTTTTATTCATTTCAAACGGGCCGGATCCGGCCCGGGGGCCGTAGTTTGCCCACGGCTGGGTTAGTCCCTTTCACCATCTCATGTAGGACAGATTATCCTTCTTTAAGTTTTTTTTTTTTAATCTTAATGTGAAGATATGTTTTTTTTTTATTGACTTTAGAGAGAGGAAAGGAGAGAGAAATAGCGATCAGATGCCCTTATATGCCCCAAATGGGGACTGAACCCAAAACCCGAGTATGTGCCCTGACCAGGAATCAAACCTGCCACCTTTCGGGGCACTGGATGACACTCCAACCAACTGAGCCACATGGGCCAGGGCAAGAGCCACACTTTCTTTTATCTTTTTTTTGTGAAGTGACTAAGCTTTTTTGTGAATAAGCTTTCCTGTAAACTCTCACAGACCCTTATACACATCCCGGGAGCAAGCAAGCACGCTTTCAAACACAAGCGAGTTTTAAGAGGAGATGTGCAGAGTTGGTGAGTCCTCTCATTTGGTTGCAAAATGTAGCACATCTCCTGGAATGGGCCCCGAGACCTCGGCATCTGCTGTTTAAGAATCAGGGTCACAGTCGGTCAACCCCAGCTGCTTTAGGGAAACAGGAAAATCAGTGTGCTGGTTCTCAGGCTCCAGCAAGGCCTGCTCCCCTGGGTCTCGCATAGGTCACTGCTCTGAGAATTTTGGCTCTATAGTAAGAAGGATAATTTAAAACCCCACTGTATGAATTTTCTATTGCTGCTATAACATGTGATCATGACCTCAGTGGTTTAAAATCCCACAAATCACTATCTTGCAGTTCTGGATGGGTACCATTGGTCTAAAATCAAGGTGTGATATTATTATTATTATTATTATTATTATTTTAGGTAAGTCTGTGCTTTTATTAACTACTTGAGAGGGACGAAGCGGGAGGAGTGGGTGGCTCCGATGCCAGGCCTGCCGTGCTCCCCTGGCTTGTAGGTGATGGAGAACTCACCCAGGTAGTGGCCCATCTTCTCGGGCTTGATTTCCACCTGGTTGAAGGGGTTGCCGTGGTACACGCCCACCATGCTGCCCATCATCTCCGGCAGGATGATCATGTCCTGCAGGTGTGTCTTCATCCCCTCGGGCTTCTCCATGGGCGGAGCCTCCTTCTTGGTCTTGCGCAGGCGCTTCAGCAGCGAGTGCTGCTTCCTTTGCAGACCCCAGTTCAGCTGCTGCTGCCGCCGCCGCCGCTGCCGCCAGGCACTGTACAGCTGCATCGGCTGCTCGTCAGACATGTCAAGCAGTTGATCGAGATCCACGAGATGCACGCCGAGGTAGGTGAACCTGCGGAAGGGCCGCGTTTCCTTCTGCTCCACTTCCGCCATCCCGTCGGTTCTTGGGAAAGGGCCTCAAGGTGTGATTTTAGACCAGTGGCTTGCGTTTCTTCTGGAGGCTTTAGGGGGAGAAGCTGCTTGTTTGCCTTTTTTCGAGTCTAGAATAGAGGCTGCCTGTTCCGTGACTCACAGCCCCTTCTTCCTTCCTTAAGGCCGGCGGCACCACATTCTCTCCTCCCTGGCCTATGCCTGCATCCTCTCTCTGAGCCTTCTGCATCCCTCTTATGATGACACACTTTAACAGCTGATAGCTCAACTTTGAGAAGGAAGTGTAGTTTAATTAACACTGCCTTTATAATTATTCCAAGTGTGTGTATACATTTTTGTGGGGGAGCACCTTGGATGCATCTACACATGCCTGCAAGTAGCACTCCACGCTTTGGGGATAGCTGTTCATTCCAGGAAGGGTCCATAATGGGCTACATGAAATATGGATTGCCATATTTCATCTAAACTAAGACTTTATCAGTTTTAAGGTGCACTATTCCTTTTTGTACGACTACGAAAGAAAAAAAAAAGCCAATTAAACTTTAACAATGATACGCCATCTCATTTCATAGATGTTAAAATTCCTGGGGAAAAGGGGAAGTGCTATGTTGAAGTGCGATTATTTCAAGATTGCTGCTTCCCATGAAAGAGGAAGCTCAAGTTCTGGGATGAGTTCAAGTTTCTTCCCAACAGTGTTAGCAGGTGATTGTTACACTTGGCACCCATGCATGGAACAGCAGAATCCAGTTCTGTGTTAGCACATATTTTGTATTGCATTGATCTCTATCTTGCTGATTAAAAAAGCAAAGTTTTCTAGGATAAAAGCCAGTGATGATAGCAACCAAATTGAGAATTAGGAATAAGGGTAAAAGTTTAACAAGAAAATATAACCACAGGAAGGACAGTGTCTCCTCTGTATCATTTAAGGAGCAACAGGTTCAGCAAGAAAAGAAAAAAGAGAACTGTCCAATTTATTGTGGAATTAGCCAGGAAAAGTGCCTGCTGATACTTTATACTCTGCAATATCTTTTAGACTATGAAAATTTAATAGGCAGATATCACCCTAGAACAGCCGTGGGCAAACTACGGCCCGCGGGCCGGATCCGGCCCGTTTGAAATGAATAAAACTAAAAAAAAAAAAAAGACTGTACCCTTTTATGTAATGATGTTTACTTTGAATTTATATTAGTTCAGACAAACACTCCATCCATGCTTTTGTTCCGGCCCTCCGGTCCAGTTTAAGAACCCATTGTGGCCCTCGAGTCAAAAAGTTTGCCCACCCCTGCCCTAGAAGCTTAATAAATGGCATTGGAAGACATGTTTTTCCAATTCAGGCACTGATATAGTCAAGATTGATTTTTGTCCCTCAAGAGAAGAAAGCTAGGTAGTACCATGTAGATAAAGCATGAGTGGGATTAGGAATCACATTCTCTATGCTATAGGCCAGTGATGGCGAACCTTTTGAGCTCGGCGTGTCAGCATTTTGAAAAACCCTAACTTAACTCTGGTGCTGTGTCACATATAGAAATTTTTTGATATTTTCAACCATAGTAAAACAAAGACTTATATTTTTGATATTTATTTTATATATTTAAATGCCATTTAACAAAGAAAAATCAACCAAAAAAATGAGTTCATGTGTCACCTTTGACACGCGTGTCATAGGTTCGCCATCACTGCTATAGGCCATAAGGCAAAGGGTCCATGTTAACTAATTTGTTTTTCAAAACTAGGAGAGTATGTATATGTGACTTTCATTCAGCCAAGACATGTACAGCGGCCCATGCCACTCCTAGACTGCAACACAGAGCAACTGGATTTGGAAAGCAGATTAGCAACCAACATTATTTGATGGCAGTGATAAGATTTTTGTTTCCAAGGCAAGAGGTGATTTGATCAAGGGTTATTATTTTTTTCTCTTCTTCACAGGACACCTCTTTCCACACACACTCACTGTGAACATACGTAGCTTGAACTACTTAGAACAGTGGTTCTCTGTCTGAGCTGCACATTAGAAATTCTAGGGGAAATAAAAAAAAGCAAACAACCCAAAATACCCACGTGTAGGTCCCATCCACCCAATTAATTCAGAATCTCTGGGTTTTGTAAGAGACCTGGACAATTTTTTTTAAAAAAGTTCCTAGGTTTTTATGATGAGCAGGCAAAATTGAGGTCCCCTGACTTAGAGCTACACTGCTTTCCCTGAGGGTTTTGCAAGTGTCAGGATGGAGACTTGGGTTTGGCCCGTGGTAGTAACCATCCTTGGAAGAAGAGGCTGGAACCTTTGGATTGGGATAACCTGTGTCTTAGGTCAGGTTCCCCCGAGGCGGATGGTGAATGAGTGTTCAGGTACAAGTGGTTTCAATGAGTTCTCGCAGGAGAAACCTGTGAGGGAGTAGGCCGAGTGGGGGTGAGTATGGGGTAAGGAAGTGGTTGTGGGGGTGGGTATGATAGCTGGTCTCCCAAAGTGGCTGCTTTCCATTCCTTCCCTTTCTGTTTGCACATGACACTCCACTGGCCAAGATGCAATCCATCCTCCCCTTGTCAGAATTGGCCTCCTAACCTGCCTCAGACAATAGACAGGTGGAAATGGTGCTGAGACAATGCCAGGCATAACTTTTATGTGGTCTAGTAGCTTCTTCTTGTCCTTAAGGGTAGCTGGCTGCCATGTAAGAAACTCAGCCACCCTGAGATCACCAAGCTGTGAAGAAATCCAAGCTAGTGACTAGGAGAGGTCACAGGGAGAACTGAGAACCCAGAGGACAGCGTCATATGACACCAGTCAAGCCATCCCAGCCAGTTCCCCAATCACTGGAGCCATCCCAGCTGAGGTCCCCAAACATCAGGGACACACATGCCTATCAGGCCTTGTCTGAATTCCTGACCAGGAAAATGATGAGCAAATAAAATAGTCACTGGTTTTGTTTTTGCTGTTTTCCTAACAGAGAATTGAACCCACCACCTTTTGGTATATAGGATAATGCTCCAATTAAGCCACACTGGCCAGGGCAAAACAAACAAACAAAAAAACACACCTCGCAATCACTGTTTTAAGCATTGGGGTAGTTTGTTATGCAGCAATAGATAATTGAAGTTTTTTAATTTTTTTTTTAAAAATATATTTTATTGATTTTTTACAGAGAGGAAGGGAGAGAGATAGAGAGTTAGAAACATCGATGAGAGAGAAACATCGACCAGCTGCCTCCTGCACATCTCCCACTGGGGATGTGCCCGCAACCCAGGTACATGCCCTTGACCGGAATCGAACCTGGGACCCTTGAGTCCGCAGGCTGACGCTCTATCCACTGAGCCAAACCGGTTTCGGCCAGATAATTGAAGTTTGCAGTAGTTTTTTACACAATAGATAACTGATTTTAGGGTAGTGTGTTAAGCAGCAATAGATAATGGAAATAAGAAGAAACTCAGTAGGGGTAAGATTTCAAGCAAAACCCTATGGGTATCTCTAGCCCGATCCCTTTGGGGAAATCTGAATTTTGTCTCAGAGTTATCTTGACCTTAGATTTCCATATTCCTGGTTATTGGATAAGGACCACTCTGGTGGGCAGAGACTCTTCTGGCTTACTAGGGAATATGGGCAGGGCCAATCTCCCCTGGCCTGTGGCATGCATTTCACCAATATCAAAGCATGTAGTAATAACTGTTGCCTGATACTATTTCTCAATGTTGAAGACTATGCAACCCACGCAAAAACACCATGCATGTGTTCTCAGGCATAAAGCTTAAGTTTGATTAAGAGGAATCAGGACTTTATTTAATAATAACAAACTGTGGAAGGAATCTTTGTAGATAGAGGAACAGGTAGGTGCAATTTCTTTCTTTTTTGCAAGATGCGGGGTGTGGGGGGGGGACCCTGAAAAATAATGCAGGTGGAAGATGCTTGCGTAGCAGAGCACAGGAAAGCAGCTTTGTGACAATGCTGAACATTTCCTGCTGTTCAGAGAAGCATGAAGCAGGAGAAGCTAAATTGCTGACAGGTGTGCTTGACAGTAGTGTTGGCACAACTAACTTCCTGATTTCTGACCCAATTGAAAAAATGCCTGTGGTCTTTTTTGTTGTGTTCAATTAGGACATAAATATTAGCTATCTTTAAAAGTGTAAATTGGTTAGCATTTGATTACTATTTCTACAGAGAGAATTAATTTTCAACACAGTGTTTTGGAATAACTCTGCTGGCAGTTTTAGGAGGTAGGTCTCATTTCTTAAAGGCAAATTTTGGCCACCTCTATCCTCTCCCTTCTATCTTTTTAAAAAAAAGCAGAAATAGGTTTTTTAAAATTTTTAACCCATAATATAAAGTGGTAAGTTCTGTGGTATTCTTTCATAGATTCATCTACGAAGGAAAACAATTCTTGGTATGTGATTTTTAACATGCAGATGTTCAGAATGAATGAGCTTTACATGCCATGTTAAGAGCTGATCTACTCCACTTATTGCAATATGTAACCTGGACCTCTGCCGGGCACCCAAGGCTCTGCCATTGGGTTTTTTTGCTGGGTGAATTGGCAGCTTTTGGCAGTGCCCAAAAGGCTGACCTGCTGGGGTTAAACTAGGAACTCTGGGTACATGTCCCCCTGAAATAGTTGCTGGCACCAAATCCAAATTCCCGAAGGAACCAGTTACCCTCAGATGGCTGGCACAGTAGTATCACCGCTGGAGCTGCTGAGAGAAAAAGATCTGGTCAAGACAGGCAGGAGATGATGCTAAAGAACAAAATATACACCTGTTTCCTGGGTAGTTATTTCTCTTCGACAAGCTCCAGCCGGAGGGGCACAACATCAGTTGGCCCCAAGTTAGCAGCCCTCCAGTACCTGGGCATCATTTCCTTCTTCATTCAGATTTCTTATATGAAGAGAGTGAAATTTAATGGGAGACAGTGAGACCCCCAGAGATTTCCAAGGGATAGCTGATGGAGAGAGGTCTTCTGGGGTTGCAGACACAATCACTGCTCCCGTCAGACCTAACTGTGATTGCTCACTGCTGGGGGTGATTGGAATTTGCAAGTTGATTAAAACTGGAGATTTAGTGGTTGAAATATAATTTGTCAGATAATTGCTGGAAATGGGCCAGTGCCTTTGCTGGTCTGAGCTCCATGTGGCAGATTACATGCTCTGGCAAACCAGATCCACAAAAGATAAGAGCTTCTTAGAGATGAACCTTCTGAACAGGTGCTTCGTCTTTTGAGGAGCAGAGCAAGAGAGAAGAGCGTGGGGTGTTCCTGTGTTTCCCTGTCTTTGTGCTAAGGTAGTCACCAAAAGAGTGTCAAACCTGTTCAGGTTTTTAAATTGGTATTTGACCCCAAAGTCTTAAAGTTACAAATGGACTCCTTGGGAATGGGCGCTAAAGAAAACAAAATCAAACTGAAGATGAGTCTATTTTCTTCTGAAAACAATTTCAAAGGGCATCCTATTTCTTTTTCCGCCAGAATATTTTCTTTTGTAATCACATAGTTTTCTCCTTGTAAATGTATGTGTCTTTCATGATTTCTCTGGTATAAGAATATATCTGCCCCTCACAGTGGACCAGGATCTAATTAAAACACTGTGCCAGAAAAGCTATTAGACCTGTATTTCCAAAGCAAGACACAAAACAGCTTTGGATTGTGCCAAAGTTGAAAATATTTTAAGTGGGATGCTTGGAAGACTTAAAAAAAAATTATACCACCCAAGATTGGTGAGAGGGCCTGGAAAAAAGTACCCCCATACCTTGTAACTTCCCCCTAAAAGCAATTTAGCAATATTGATCAATGGCCTAAAAAATGTACATGTACTTTGATTTAACACTTCTCAACTTAGTCTTTAGGAAATAATCAAGGATGTGAGCAAAGATTTAGGTTCCCTTCTGTTTGCGGCTGCCTGTCTAGCAAATGTGTGTCTAGCAAAATCTTGTCTAGCAGATCTTGGCGACAGTGTTCAACTTTGGAGGGCCAGAAGAGTGTATATTCAGTAACAGTGAAGGTAGAAATGCTAACAGTGGTCGTCTCCACATGGTGGAATTACAATTTTATATTGCTTATCTGTATTTTCTAATTTTTCCTCAATGAATATGTTACTCCTTTTTTGTTGTTGCTGTTGTTAATCCTCACCCGAGGATATCCCCCCCCCCCCATTGCTTTTAGAGAGAGTGGAAGGGAGACAGGGAGGGAGGTCAGAGAGAGAGGGAGGAAGGTCAGAGAGAGAGAGAGAGAGAGAGAGAGAGAGAGAAAGGAACATCACTGTGAGAAAGACACATTGATTGGTTGCCTCCCTCATGCACCCTGACCGGGCTGGGGATGGAACTTGCAATCCAGGTATATGCCCTTGACCGGGAATCAAATCTGCAATCCTTTGGTGCACAGGCTGATGCTCTAACCACTGAATAACACCAGCCAAGGCTGTGTTACTCATTTTTAAATGTTTTCAAAAATTTCATTTGAACTGTAAAAGAGGATCATTGTAGAAGTTTGACTACTGATAAGAAAAATATGTTCACAAAAATCCTACATAATAAAGAGGTAATATGCAAATTGTCCATCACTCCAACACACAAGATGGCTGCCCCCATGTGGTCAAAGATGGCTGCCACGAGATGGCCAGCAGGGGAGGGCAGCTGTGGGGGGACCAGGCCTTTGGGGAGGGCAGTTGTGGGCAATCAGGCTTGCAGGGGAGGGCAGTAGTGAGGGACCAGGCCTGAAAGGGAGGGCAGTTGGGGGGAACCAGGCCTGCAGGGGAGGGCAGTTGGGGGCAACCAGGCCAGCAGGGGAGGGCAGTTAGGGGTGACTGGGCTGGCAGGGGAGGGCAGTTGAGGGCGATCAGGTCTTCAGGGGAGGGCAGTTGGGGGCGACCAAGTCTGCAGAGGAGGGCAGTTGGGGGCGACCAAGTCTGCAGAGGAGGGCAGTTGGGGGCAACCAGGCCTGCAGGGGAGGGCAGTTGGGGGTGACCAGGCCTGCAGGAGAGGACAATTAGGGGTGACCAGGCCGGCAGGGAGGACAGTTAGGGGCGACCAGGCCTGCAGGGGAGGACAGTTAGGGGCAATCAGGCTGGCAGGGGAGCAGTTAGGCATTGATCAGGCAGGCAGGGGAGTGGTTAGGGGCAATCAGGCAGGCAGCCAGGCGAGTGGTTGGGAGCCAGCAGTCTTGGATTGTGAGAGGGCAGTCGGACATCCCTCGAGGGGTCCCAGATTGGAGAGGCTGAGGGACACCCCCCCGCCCCCCGTGCACGAATTTCGTGCACCGGGCCTCTAGTAATAAAGATAAATGAAAGGGTGTGATGATTCTACTTTTTCGAAAAAGAATGCAATTTATTCTCTCTTGGCCTCTTTTTCTCTCTCTCCCTCATGACACACACACACACATGTCTGGAGGCACATACACCAATATATTGCAGTGGATTTGTGTTGGTGGAGAGATACGGTAACTTAATTTGTTCTCTTTGCTCATGGTATAATTTATAATTTTCTTCAATGAACATTAAATACTTGTATAATTAGAAAAAAGTAGAGCTTAATTTCACATGCACTAGACAGGATGCCGGAAGTGTATGTATGGAGGGGAATGTTGGGTGACTCTGTTCTCTCTGCCCTTCACCCCCTTCCCTATGGCATGCTGATGTAGGCGTGGGACTCTCTTCTTATCAGGTAAAATGTGACTTTCCATTAGCTGAGGGATAGTCTGGGGGTCAGAGAGCCTCTGAAGGCCACCAGGCAGCTACTTGGTAGCCTTTGGGATAATATATATATGTGGTACTTAGAAGCAGGAATAGATAGTCAGGAAGGTGATTTGTAGCCTACCTCCTATAAAGATTGCACCCAGTGCCTTTTTCTGACTAGCCCAGCCCAGCCCACTGGTCCTGGTGGTGGCCTCCAGCTCTCTCCCACATGGGCTGGGCAGGAGGAAAATGGCAGTACAGGGGTGTTGATTTATTAGAAAAAGAAAACTTTCCCTGGGCTCTCATAAAACATAGTGCACTTAAAGTCACTTCCCTCCGCCATTTATTCTCCCAGACAAATCTAGTCGCTTCCCTCTATCATTTATTCCCCTGGACAAATCTCTAAGAGGGAGAGACGGAGGAGGTATTAGAGCAGAGCTTCCCATAGTTGGGGACTTGGCAGGACCTTAGACAAACATTTAACTTCTCTGGACGTGGGTTTCCTCATTTGTAAATTCGAGATGATAATGTGATGATTAAATTTGGTGATACCTGTATAGCTCTTTGAACAGAGCCTGTCACTTGGCAAGCACTCAGCAAATATGCTACAACTTCCACAAATGTTGTCATCTTTGTGTTCCATATGTCCTTTTCTATGATTTTAATTACTTTTTGAATAGATAACACATACAAATGGTACAAATTCAAAATATAAAGAAAATTATGCAGTGATGTAATAGTTCAAATAATGCCCCCTCCCAAAGATGTCTTCTCCCTAATCTTTTGATCCTGTGCAAATGTTTCATGGCAAAAAAGACTTTCACAGGTCATTAAGGTTATGAACCTTAAGATAGGGAGGTTATGCCTGACCAGTGTGGCTCAGCGGTTGAGTGTTGACCCATGAACCAGGAGGCACATACCTGCCCAGGTTGCAGGCTCGATCTCCAGGAGGCAGCTGATCAATGATTCTCTCTCATCATTGATGTTTCTATCTCTCTCTTCCTCTCCCTTCCTCTCTAAAATTAATAAAAATATATTTTTAAAAAAAGATACGTATTATGTAGCCCAATCTAATCAGTTGAGCCCTTACAAGCAGAGAATTTCTCGAGTTGGAGAGGGATTACAGAAGAGGAAGGCAGAGAGATTCCAGTGTGAGCGAGATTGGAGCAGCCATGGTGAGAGGGTACCATCTGGAATGTGGGCAGCCTCTGGAGCTCCAAAACCAGCCCCTGGCTGACAGCCAGCGGGGAAGCTGGGGCTTCAGTTCTATAACCACAAGGAACTGAATTCAGCCAACCACCTGCATGAGCTGAAAACCCTGCTGCCACCTCGATTTGAGCCCCATGAAATCCAGAGCAGAGAAACCAGTCAATCCAAACCAGACTTCTGACTATGAAATGATTAATTCCTATTGTCTCAAGCTGTGAAGCTTTTCACGATCAATAGAAAACCAAGCCAAGTGAAAATGCAAATTTCACTCCCACTGTTGCTTCCCGGTCTTCCATTTCTTTTTCCTGGAGACAACCTCCCTATGTTTAGAGGGGAAATCAGAACAATTCAGCACATTTTAAACCAAAAGATTTTGTTTGGGATGATCAAAGAGTAGAAAGAATGGTATTTCTTGTGTGTTTTCTTAGGGGAATCTTTAATGCTGCATTGTGTCCAATGTAATACTATCCACCTGAAAATGATCAACAAAACAGTAAGAACACTTGAGATATTTATGAATCTTTATGGAAAAGAAAATCTCAACTACTTAGAAAATGTGGGTAATTATGAACATAATAGTGAACTGAAAAGATTTGAAAGTATCATGAAGGAAAAATTCCTGTGTGGAAATGTAAGATGGAAATTTTTTGTTTTGTTAGAGCCATGAAAAAGCTTCTGACTTGTTCAGTCATGTTTCTCCTAGAAGCCAAAACCTCTAGAGAACTGTGAGAGAGATCGTGGAAAGGAGAAAAAGAAAGAGACCATTAGTCAATTTGAAGAAGAGCATTACATAAACAGAAAAGAATTGTAAATATCTCAAGTAGAACCTGAGCTGGAATCATTTCAAACAGGCCTGGGACAAGGAAGACAGAAGACGGTCCTTTGGATAGATTGGGGTCATTTCATATGTCTCTGCTTTTACCAATAATCAGTCTTCAGCCTTTTATTTCTCCTACTGACATTTGGAAAGTTGACAATCTGTCAGCTAATATTTATATTTTAAACCTGGCTTTCTGGGGATTTTATTTTTCTGGTGCTGGTTGGGAGAAGGTCAAGAAAATGCAATAAGCCATCCAGTGGATGTGCTAGCATATTCTTTGGAAGAATGACTGAACCTAACAAAACCAGAGAATGCTGAAAACTGACTTACATCTTGAAAACTCACTGTGTTTCACTGGGTCCAATGGACTCATACTTGAAAATCAATTTTTAAGATGCCTTATGAATAGTTGGAGGCAATAAAGTATATTGACTAGTTGGAGGAATAGTAGCCCCAGTGGAAACGTTACCATCCCTATATCATATGGATGGTAGAAATAATAATTGTTTAAGTCACATTACATATACGGTAAAATGCAGTTATCTCAGGACAAAAACATCAGAATATACCATGCTACTCTCTGAACAGCTTATTTTTAAACAGAAAACAAAAAATCTTATTGCTTTGCTATAATTTTTCCCAAGAGACATCTTCCCCAGAAGATTAAGACAGGAACCATAGACTTCTAGTTCCACCCAATAAATGTATTACAACCTGGGAGATTACCCAGGAGTTCACTTCTAGACTTGTAGCTCTCCAAACTTTAAGCTGTAGTTACATTTACTTCAAAGAAAGGCCAGAAACCATTTCCCCTGAAGTCTTTCTGCCTATTTACACACACACACCACAGAGCACCAGGCATGATATACCCAACAAAAGAATCTCTGGGAGTTGAGTAAGTGCTTTCAACAGACAAAATTCCTGAATGGGTTTGCTCTTGGCTGAATAAGAAAGGTGACTCAGCTAAGGAAGGTGACTTTGACCAATAGAATGCCTTCAAGGTTAGCGGAGAGAGCGTGGTTTAATTTACTTTGGCAGAACAATGGGGGCAAGTGGCACCTATCATAGGTAAAAGGAAAAGGTGGCCAGATGTCCTTGAGATACCAACACTGTGGGCGAGTACGCTATGGTCATCGAGTTAGGGTTTCTTGAGGCCTTCTGGGGTTCATCCCAAGTTCTTTCGTGTGGTTAATGAGGAAGACACTCCATATACTTAAAATAACCCCCAGAAGAAACAGGCATCCTACTAATGAGAATTATATCAAAGAACACTTTTATTTATTATGACCACACATATTCAGAGGACACATTTTTAACACTAATGCAGTGTGTACATTGCTTTTAATTTGCTGAAATTTTCCATACCCAGCTTTGTCCATTGGATCAAACTGCATACATCTGGTTGCCAACTGGAGTACTGCTGGTGAAACTGGGTAATTGCTCATTCCTGAGAAATATGGGATTGAATACACCCATTCTGACTAAATCATGACATTTTAGAAAAGCAATGTACAATTTTATTTTTAAATGTATTGACTGTTGACAACACCCGCTGTTAGTTTTTTCTTTTTACCAATCTTAAAGGAAAATTTTGAAATACACTTGTCAAACAATTGACAAGAAGTTCCTCCTTTTTGTTCCACTTATAATGCTATAGTTTTGTATCTCATTATTTTTAAAAGACTGTTTCAAATAAGTGAAGCACTATCCTTCATACATTTCATAGTTACCTGTGATCTTGGCAGAAGTTAGTGACTATTTTATAGACTCCAAATTAGCTCACTTCTGTGATGACCCATCTAGTAAACTTTGGAAATTTCCATTTATACTTTTTTGGACTGAAAATAGTCCTCAACTTGTTTCTCCATTTGTCTTATTATTTGTGAAGGGGGGCAGGATATATGACCCCAAAATATGCCATTTGGCAAATGGATTGTTTTGAGCTGAAGGCAATCCAGACCCAGCAGACTCAAGAAAATTTTTTTTTTTTAAATTATTGATTTTAAAGAGAGAGAGAGAAAGATTGATTTGTTGTTCCACTTATTTATGCATTCATGGGTTGCTTCTTGTATGTGCCCTGACCAGGGATCAAACCCACAACCTTGGCATATGGGGGTTGATACCCTAATCAACTGAGCTACCTGGCCAGGGCTCAATAAAAATTTATCTCTTCTTTAATGACCTAAAAGAAACACAGAGAGAGCAGCTATTAGCAGAGGTAACTTCTTATCTGAATGACCGATCTATGTGGCAGGGCAAACAATTCTAATTACCGAACATCTGCTCTTCTTATTGTTCTATAATTACCCTCCTCTCCTTTGAAGCCCCAGGCCCCTATCCCATTTTTTAGCTCATGATGGCATATAAGCCTCCATTGCCCGACTTGCCTTTGGGTCTCATGTTTTTATGGGGCTCCCATATGTACGAAATTAAATCTGTGTTTTTTTTCTCCCGTTAATCTGTCTTATGTCAATTTCATTATTAGACCAGCCAAAGAACCTAAGGGAAGATGGGAAAAATTTTCCTCCCCTACATCTGCCTAATAGAATCAGGTGGGTGGTTTGCTGCTGAGCTTTGATGATTGGGATGCACCATGCCTTCGGGAGCTTCTTGGGTGGGAAAGTGGGGAGCTGATGACAATGAGAATCTCCATGGACAGTAATATGAGCTGCCAAGTGTTTTAATTAGTATTCTACAAATCTTTTAGGTCTCACTTCCAAGCCACTTCCTCACGGAAGTCTTTTCTGACTCCCAATATTAAATGTCTTTGTTTTCTGTTCCACAGCTCTGTGTAGCTCTCCATTCACAATGCTCATCCAAATATCTGTCTATCTTTCCCCATAGACTTTAGGCCTCATGATGGATGGAAATTGTGTCCATCTCATTCATGTCTATATCTCTAGCCCTTAATCTCTTCATTGTGTGTGGACTGACTTTATGCCCACCATTCTTTCCTTTATGACTGTGGCATTTGCATCTTAGAAAGTATCCATTTTTGCATTGTATAAGGTCATCTTTAGAGTATGGCTTTAAGAAAAATTTCCACTTTACCCTTAGGCTTTCTATCAGGTTCTTCTAGGTTTCCTTGGTAATAACTCAAGCTAATGAAAAGGCAAATGTCTTAGGGAGCGATTTACCTAAGACTGCATGGGAGCTTGTTTATTTGACTGGTTTGTCTGTATGTACACCTGCTCGGAGGTAGGCATGAGGCAAGTGCTTCATTGCCTGGTGGGTAAGTAAATTCTGCATCTAAAGTCATTTTGCAGCCCACGGATGCTTGGTAAATATTTGCTGAGTTTAGAAATTAGTGGGAAAGGAAGTGGTAATGTGGGTTAAGAAGCTTAAGTTTGGGAAAGCACATTTGGCCGCCCACTTTCAGATCCTGACAAAAGGTCCTCAGATCCGTGATGACTTTCTATTTTTAATCATGTTTTCCCATGGAATTCATGTGTAGTGGTCTTCTAGTAAAATGATTTGGGGAATTTCAGTTTATGTCTCTTTGGGGCTGAAAACAAACTAGTGAAAATAAACTGTGACTCAGATAGTCTGCAGATCTGGCTAATTGCTTTAAAAGCCTCAGGATTCCTTCACCCTCCTCACCCCAAATGGGGCTAAGTGCCTCCCTCTCTGGGGACAAGAGGATTCCTTCCCTGCCCGCAAGCATTTGTGTATCCGCAGTCCTCTGGTTCCTGCCCCAGATCTTTACCAGTCACACAGCTGCCTTCTCCCATCTGTGTGTTTTACAGTTTCTACTGGTGAATTTTGGGAGAGATAAAGTAAGGGTTAGCATGGGTGGAAAGTAATTCTAGTTTTCAATTGCTAGTCTTTATCTCCTTCTAAGGGGGTGAAGAAAGAACAAAAACCTTCCTGATGTTTAAGATTGTGTAAACTTGTAGGTACTCTTGGAGGCTGTGGGAGAAAGAGAGCTCTACAAAAGGAAACAAGTCCCCCTCCTACTCCTACACATAATGCCTGGAAGACAACTTGAGAGGAAGACAATTTTAGGAGCTTAAAGGACATTTGTTCATCATTTCCATTTCCCAGGATTTCAGGTAAGCTGAGTGAATTTTCTTTCAGGCTACGTAATGAAATGCAGAGCTAATTTTAGAAGTTATTATTCATCAATCAATTGAGTCGGGAAGTTATTTAATAGCCCCCGAAAAACAATTTTCTAAGCTTCCTGTTTCAGTCACTTTGCCATGACGAGCAGGCAGGGGAAACTTGACCTTGGGACGCAGGTCGTGATACACAGTATGAAACGTCCATCTGTTTTGCGAGGACAATATGTGACGGGGCTGTTGCAGCGAGGACATGGGAACAAACTTGATTCTGAGCTTTCCGGTTTTCTTCCTTTGCTTATTTGACTTTTTAGCTGGAGACTATCAATTTCTTGCAAATATGATTTTTATGCCCAAACTCTCTTTTTATTTTGGTCTCTAGGGACCAGATGATGTTGACTGTATTGCCCTTTGTGGTAAATTGTGTTGCTGTTCAAAATGTCAATTGTCCTTCCCTGAAGGGCCCTCTCTGTAGTGCCCACCCTGCTGGGGGTGTGTGAGTGGGGTGGGGTGGTGGTATATGTCTCCGCCCCTTTGAAGTTGAGTGTTGCTATGAGGTTTGCTTTGTCTAAAGCAATGGGGCTAAAAGTGAGGTGTGAGACTTCTGAGCAGAAGATCTAAGGGCTACTGTGTGGTTCCACCATAGCTTTTTCCTCCTGCTACAAACTGGCCAGGTCACAGATAGAGACTACTCCTCAGCCAAGTCCTGGGGTGAAGCTGACCTGGAGAAGCATCATGGCTGATCTGTGACAGACATGTGGCATGAATAGGAAATAAGTCACTGAAGTTGGGGTCATTTGTTACCACAGCACAATAGCCTATTTGTTACCACAGCACAATAGCCTATCTTGACTGATACAGTAGTGAAAACCTTTGGGATCTTGTCAATGAAATAATTATTGCCTCTCTCCCTTTTTACCTTATTTCTTTTCACAGAAAGCAACCCTTATTACCATATACAAGGATACTTTTCCAGGTCATTGTGAAGGCTTAGGAAAAAGCTATAAAATCACTCACTGAAGAACAAGGCTTCTACGTAGTCATGTCTTCCAATTAATTTCTGGGGAAGTGTTAGACAAGAGAATGGTTCCTCCATGAGGCCCAATATCATGTCAGTCTTTGTCTTCTTTCTTTCTTTCTTTCTCTCTTTCTTCCTTCCTTCCTGCCTTCCTTTCTTTCTTTTTAAATATTTTCATTGGTTCTTAGAGAGAGAGAGGAAAGAAGAGAGAGAGAAACATTGATGTGAGAGAATAATGTTTCTTCCCCCCTTCGCCCCCCCGCCCCCATACTGGGATGGAGCCTGCAACCCAGGTATGTGCCCTGACCAGGAATCAAACCAGCAATCTCTTGGTGCATGAGACGATGTCCAATGAACTGAGCCACACTGGCCAGGGCATCACTATATTTCTGGTGCTTAACAAAGTATCTTGCCCATAAGTGCTCCATTATTCAGTGGATACTGAATGAATAAACAAGAAATTGAGCACCCCATTCTTACAGGTGACATGTAACATTTTTAATGAAAAAAATTTATGTCTAGAGTTTGAAAAGCAAGTTAAATCAAATGAGAAACCAAGAGGCTAATATGGGTCTAAAGGAGTCCGGTAGGGCCTACACCAGGTATCACAATCCCACAGCCACTCAGGCCTATGCCAAAAACATCAATGAGTGAAGCAGGCTGCATCACTTCAGCACAAAAACAGGCTCCCCACCTTTTTTTGGAAACATGTGTTTCTTTTAGTTTTTCTTTGATTTCTTCACATTTTGATAGAGACATGCGTGAGAAGCATTTGTCTCCTAACTTGACTATGAAAAAATGAAACCACAATTATGATGACAGTCACTCATGGTTAACCTCAGTTGCTAGGGGACAAAGGAAATGTTGACGTGAAGAGCCCACGTCCTAGCAAAAGGAGTCAGGTATTTCTCAGCTCTTGTTGGTGCTGCCACGTTGGAACATGGGCTCAGGTTTCTCAGAGCATCCTAAATTTTAGGAGAAGCTGGCAAGCTGGCTTTTGGTTGTGAATTTCCCAACTTTAAATATTGGCAACTAAAAAAACAACACTAAGTTCAGTGTGGGATAATATACGTTTGGGGGCCGAGTGGACTCGAGGCCACCAGTTGCAATTTCTGACCTTGGTCTTTTTACAAGTAGGGCTTCTGGGATGAAAGCTCTGAATGTTAAGATTATATTTGCATCGGTGTGTTGTTTCTTAGAAAACACCTGGAGGAAGGGCTGATGCGTTTCCACTGTCCCTAAACCACAGGTTGGTGACTCATCACCTGAGCTGACACAAGAGTGCAGGAGGCTGCTGTGCATTCTTTCTGAGTCTCTCCTTGATTCTTTCCAATGTCCTTTGACTTTGACTATTTCTAAGATGAAACTGGAGAGTTGGGTACTAAACTACATATTCAGAGTATCTTTGCCAAAATGAAATGTTCTATTTGTATGCAAGCATGCTTGTTTCTCGTTTGTTTTTCTCAGATAACATTAGAACATGTCCAGTGCCCTCCAAGAGAAAACTTGTAGGTCTGGATTAAGGGCTTAGGATCTCAGGACAAGGAACATTCTAGAAGAGGAGAGAAAAGCCTGTGTATGAGGAATGTCCCTGTTGTTTTCAGGTTTTCTAAGAGGGGTGTGCCACAGCAGTGGCTACTGCTTGAAGATGTCCATGATCTTTAGGATGTACCCAATTGATGGAGTTCAGATGACAATTGTCTTATTTGTATTTACCCAGCATCACTGAAACACCTTGTTTCTAATTTGGAAATTTCCCTCATTTTAAATCTCACCTTTTGAAGATAGAAGACAGGTGTCATGTTCCTGGCCCTCACTTTCCTTGTGTGTCTCACAACTGGTGTTCAGGCCAGTGACCTAGGCTCTGGGTGATGGGTTTCTTCTGTTTGTCCCTCCAGACCCTCTCCCCACCCTTCTCTACCTGACCTGTCCCCCAGGAGGCTGACATGTATGGATTATATCACCAAGGTTTCCTTGCCTCTGACGTCTGCTTGGGTTTAGCCAACGGGAGGCAAGAGCAGGAGGAGATTGGAGAGTGAAAAGAGAGAGCATTGAGACCCTATTTCCCCCAACTCCACCTATGTCTGGAGGTTCTGAGTGTTGTCACTGTTCCAGGAATAAAGAGTAGAGATAGTAGACAGTCATAGAGATAACTGATGACCTTGCCAACCTGGTAGACAATACAGATGAGACGCTTCACACTGAAACCAAGATCCCTGCATCTTGTGGGATGATAGCAGTGATTTTATTTCTGCTTGTGGTTATTGTGGTCATTGGAGTCTGGCCTACCAACCAGTGCTAATAAAAGGACCACCAGCTGTGACACCTGCTAATGATGGAGAAAAGCTCAGCATCCCTTTGGTACATGAAAGCTGCTCTCAATAAATTCCCCCAAAGCTCTGAAACAAAACCAAAGAAAACAAACAAAAAAAACTATTTACTATCTCTACTGACTATTCCAGGAACAGCTCCTTCCACTTGGGGCAGTAATGATTTCTCCTGTTGCTAGTCCTTGGGTGTGTCACCATCCATTACCACATGATGGTAAACAGTCCTCTTAATAAACACTCTGCAATTAGCATTCTGTGTGTGCAATATCTTTCCTGCCTGGACACCCAAACATGACTCACTGTGCCACTCAAACATGTCTTTGCCGGATTTTGACACGATAGCTGGTAACAGAAGGGAGCTGTTTTAGGTCCACAGCAAAAGTGAGTGGAAAGTACAGAGACTTCCCATGAACCCTCTGCCCCCACACAGGCCCAGCCTACCCACTGCCAATATCTTCCACCAGGGTGGTGCATTTGTTACAATTAATGAACCTGGATTGACACATCATTATTACCAAAGACTAGTTTATATTAGGGTTTACTCTTTGTGTTGGATGTTCTATGGTTTTGAGAAATGTATGATGACATGTACCTAAAATTACAGTATCGTACAGAATAATTTCACTGTCCTAAAAATCATGTTCTCTTCCTATTCATTCCTCCCTCCCCACAAGCCCTTGGCAACCACTGATCTTTATCCTGTCTCCACAGTTTTGTCTTATCCAAAATGTAATATAGTTGGAATCATATAGTATATTGACTTTTTAGATTAGTTTCTTTCACTCGGTGATATGCCTTTAAGTTTATTCCATGTCTTTTCATAGCAAGATAGCTCATTTACTTTTGGTGCTGAATAACACTGCACTGTACATATGTACCACAGTTTATTTATCCATTACCTACTAAATGACACAATTTAAAATAGTTTTTAAGGAGATGGCACAGAGTTCACATTTAATTTTTACAGTTGTGTAAATCAGGTGAAGGCTAAATAGCAGTAAGGAGTAGAATAAGAACATAAGCAACTTCATGATTAAAACTTCGGTTTCCTTTTCTCATTTGTACTGCATGACAACCTTTATGTCTTTGTTGCTCCCAAGGCACATATTTCTGAATATATCCTGCTCCAATTGTATTAAGAACTCTTGGCTGCCCAGGCACGGCACCCCAGAGGCCCACATATGAGGGCTCTACTCCATCTATTTTCCTAGTCAATATCTAATAGGAAAATAGGAATCTTTCTAGATATTATAAACAGAGAGATTTAATATAAAAAGTTGGTTGTAAAAGTCTTGGAATGGCTGGAAAAGCAATAGAAGGAAGATGGTGTTGCCTAGAATTTAAGAAGCTGCTCCCAGCAAAAAATACCTGACAAAACAACAACAAAAACAACAAACCAGTCTGGAGATATGGAGCAAACATCAAAGACAAATTCAGAGATAGCAGAAATTTTGGGTTATCACACCAGAAATTTAAAAGAACAGCAATAAATGTGCTTAGGACACTAATGGAAAAAAGTGGACAACATGCCAAGAACAGATGGATAATGTAAGCAGAGAGACAGAAACACTAAGGAAGCATTAAAACAAAATGCTAGAAATGAAAAAACATGGTAACAGAAATGAAAAATGCCTTGTGTGGGTTCATCAGTAGACTGGATATGGCTAAGGAAAAACATCAGTGAGCTTGGAGATGTGTCAATAGAAACTTCCCAAACTGGAAAGAGAAAAAAAAAAAAAAGGAACAGAATATCCATAAACTGTGGGACAATTATAAAAGGTGTAACATATATGAAATGGGAATACCAGAAGGAAAAGAAGGAAAGGGACAGAAGAAATATTTGAAACAACAATGACTGAGAACTTCCCCAAATTAATATCAGACACCAAATCACAAATCCACGAAGCTTAGAGAACAAGAAGCAGGATAGACTCTATCCTTGGCGGAGCCACTCGTTGGTCCGGGCTGCGCATGCGCGAAGCCTTCCTTTCGCTATTCCAGCCCCCCCCCCCCCCACCCCTCTCTGTCTTCTCTGCACTGGGAGCAGCTCCCCTCATCCCTGAAAATGTATGCCTGCACCAAGTTTGTGTCCACCCCCTCCTTTGTCCGGAGCACCTCTCAGCTGAGCCGGTCAATGTCTGCAGTGGTGCTGAAACGACCAGAGACACTGACAGATGAGAGCCTCAGCAGCTTGGCAGCCCCACGTCCCCTGACCTCGCTTATTTCTAGCCGTAGCTTCCAAACCAGTGCCATTTCAAGGGACATCGACACAGCAGCCAAGTTCATTGGGGCTGGGGCTGCCACAGTACGGGTGGCAGGCCCTGGGGCTGGAATTGGGACTGTGTTTGGGAGCCTCATCATTGGTTATGCCAGGAACCCTTCTCTGAAGCAACAGCTCTTCTCCTACGCCATTCTGGGCTCTGCCCTCTCAGAGGCCATGGGGCTCTTTTGCCTGATGGTGGCCTTTCTCATCCTCTTCGCCATGTGAAGGAACTGTCTCCACCTCCCATAGTTCTTTTTCCCGTGTCTTGTCTGCCCTGTATGTTCCTTTTCCTATACCTCCCTAGGCAGCCTGGGGAAAGTGGTTGGCTCAGGGTTTGACAGAAGGAAGACAAATAAATACTGTATTAATAAGAAAAAAAAAAGAAGCAGGATAAATGCCAGAAAAACTACACCCAGACATATCATTTTCAGACTACAGAAAATCAAGATAAATATTGAGAATGTTTTAAAGTTAATGACAAACATGAACCACAGGTTCAGGAAGCTTAGAGAACATCTACCAGGGTGAATACTAAGACAGTCTACCTAAGCATATCATTGAGACACTGTAGAAAATCAAAGACAAAGAGAAAATCTTTTTTTAAAAAATATATTTTTATTGATTTCAGAGAGGGAGGAAGAGGGAGAGAGAGATAGAAACATCAGTGATAAGAGAGATTCATTGATCAGCTGCTTCCTGCACACCTCCTACTGAGGATCGAGCCTGCAACCCAGGCATGTGCCCTTGATTGGAATTGAACCTGGGACCCTTCGGTCCGCAGGACAACGCTCTATCCACTGAGCCAATCTGGCTAGGGCCAAAGAAAAAATCTTGAAAGAAGCCAGAGGAAGAAACCCACCTTACCTACATAGAAATAAGGATAAGAATTACATCAGACTTCTCTTTAAACACAAGCAAGAAGCAAGTGAAATAAAATATTGAAAGTATTGAAAGAAAAAAAGCCACCCACCTGCATTTTTGTATCCAATGAAATTATTTTTGAAAAGTAAAGGAGAAATAAAGACTTCTCAGATAAACAGAAATTGAGAAAACTAATTGCCAGTAGACCTGCCTTGTAAGAAAAGTTAAAAGAAACTTGGCTCCACATAAAGGAAGAGTGTTACAGAAGAAATTATAAAAGTACAATAAAATCTCCGACTTTTCTTATTCTTGATTGATCTAACAGATCATAGTTTGTCTAAAATAATAATAATAGCAACAATACATTGGATAATTATAGTCATAGATAAGCTAAATTAATGGTAACAATGTTATCAGGGATGAGAGTGAGAAACGGAAAATGCTGTATCTTAAGATGGTTGCATTACCTGTGAAGCAGGACAGTGTTACTTGAAAGTGGATTTGGATTACTTGTAAATGTAAATTGCAAACTTGAGGGCCAGCACTAACAATTTAAAAAAGAAGTATAATTGATATCCTATGAGAAGTGAGAATGTCACATAAATTTATTTAAATGCTCAATTAAAACCAGATTAGGCAGAGAAAAAGAGGGAATGAAAAAAAGAAACAAGGCAACAAATTAATGTGTAAGAAATGAAGTTACAAATATGGTGGCTATTAATCCAATTCTATCAATAATCACTTTACGAGGGGTAAATGTGAATGGTCTAAAGACACCAATTAAAAGAGACTGTCAGAGTGGATTAAAAAATAAACACAAGACCCAGCTCTATGTTATCTACAAGAAATCACTTTAAATATACAGACCCAGACAGATGAAAAATAAAGAGATGGAGAAACGTATGCCATGTTAATGCTTAAGAGAGTTGGAGTAGCTATATTAATTTTAGACAAAGCAGACTTCAGAACAAGGAAAATTATCAGGGAAAAACAGGAATGTTACACTATGATAAAGGGTCAGTTCTCCAAGAAGAAGAAACAATCCTTGATGTACGTGTACCTAAGAACAGAGATGTCAAAAGAAGACTATACAAGACAGAACTGCAACGAGAAATAAACAGATCTGGACAGAGCTCCCTCCCACCTATGGAGGCAGAGGGAGACGTAGACAATAATTCTGTGACATTAAAAAACATACAAACCTGTAAAGAATTTTTATAACAGTTTTTTTGAGCCAAACTGAGGACATGCCGGGTAGCGTGATCCCAAATTCTTTGAAGAATAACAGTTTCGCAGTTTCTTTTATGCATTTAAAATTAAGGAGGGGATATAAGGAAGATTGCATGGAGGTGAGAGAAAGCAAGGCAGGTTGGGATGACAGGTTAAGATTATGTGCTCTTTTAAGGGGTCTGAAAGGGTGAATTAGGAGGAGGAGCCGGCAGAGAGGCCTTTCAAAGGTGTGTTAATTTAGATGCACAGGAACAATGGATAGGACTTGCTTAAAGCAAAGACAAGCCTTTTCTAAAGAAGTGATATGCCTGGGTGTGACTACCCACTATGACCTGAATTTATGATTAGATCACCCTGTGAGGTTCGGTTCCATAGGAACCCCCGCCCCCCACCTTTTGTTTCTGGTCCACAGTTTTTACCAGCACCTCCAACCCTGGAGAATTCCCATAGTCCCGGAGAGCACCCATGGCTCCCTACCCATCTCTAAACAGTCTCTCTCTTGTTAGTTGTACAGAAAGTGGAACCGCCTAGAAGAGACCTGTGTGTAGACTTTATTTGCAGGAAGGTTTGGAAAGCCCATTGGAGCCAGGCAGGTACTTAGGGCGCCTGACACACTAGCCTGTGGTGGGGGGTAGGCTCTCAGCCAGGGAGGTCAGGTGGCTGTGCTGATGTCCTATTGTTCCTGCCTGCTCCCTTGGTTTGGAGGCTCCAGGCGATGTAGTTGTGACTGCTATGGTGACCTTGAAGGCAGCCAGAAACCCCAATCAGCTCTCACTCACCCCATCAGAGTGAAGGGAAAAGTGAACAATGGCATCACCCACTGCAGAGAGTTCCTGCAGCTCCCAGAGGGCTCCTGGGCTTCCCAACCTTCTCTGTTGGTCTCTTTCTCTTGTTTGTTGTCAGAAGCTGTCTTTCAGCACTCCGTTGTCTTGCAGGAGTAATTGCTACCTGTATCCATGCATATTTGATTTTGCTCATGGGAGTGAGGGAGTTCAGCATCCTCCTATGCTGGTGCCATCTTGGACCTAGCCTGGTGTGTCTTTCTTTTTCTGTCACATTGCTTCAGATCTCTGGTACTAATATCTGAATGAGAATCTGATGAGTCAGTTCCATCATGGATCACCCCCCAAACTGTATTGACTGCTGAGTCTACTCATGTTTCCTCTGCACTTACCATTCCAGTAATTGCCAGCCTTGTGCTACTCTAAGTAGCTGTAATTCTCTGCCGAAGGGCTCTCTCTTGACCCCAGCGTATGGGCAGTTTGGCAGTGCTGAGGAATTGTCCTACATCAATGGCGGATGGGAACTGGCAGATATGTCAGGTTGTTTGCATTAATGGTACCAATTCTCTGATCCTTTCTGAATCCATGCCCCTGGCCCTATGACTTTGCAGTTTCTCTCACTAAAGAGATGGCATCTATTTCCCCATCACTTGAATCTGGGTTTTATGTGTTTTCATCGTCTGTAGGTTGTTAGCGCATTTGCTACAGAGAAAGACTTTGTGCATTTCTACTTTCTCCCCTATTCTTCTGGGATCCCCATGAGTATGTGGCCAGGCTAACCTGTCAAGAAGACATATGGAGCAGGCAAGGTCTTTGTGGAAAAGCTGATAGTCAGATGACCCGGGGCATATAAGAGAGATCCCAGCTAAGATCAGCAGAGAAATGAGCCAATCCACAGCTGGACTGCAGATGCATGAGGGAGCGTAGCTGAGATCAGAAGAATCTGCCCCGATGACCTGCAGACTCATGAGCAGAATAGATGGCTATTTTAAGCGACTCATTTCTCCTTGAACTACCAACCTGGAGGCTTGTGATTCAGGAGGAGTGGTTATATGCTTGACTTCGTTGGCAAGAGATAGGCTCAAGCATTGGGCATTGAGAAGGGGGATGTTTCTAAATTCTTTTAGTTCTTTTTGAGTATAGCAAAAGCTAGTTTTCCTAGAGTTTTTCTTTTTTAGTAAAGAAAGAAATACTTATATCCATTAGGGCTTGTCCTTGGGGCTGGAGTTGGAAAGAAGGGGAATATGACACAGAAGAAAGCCTGTCCCTTCTGGTGAGATGTTTTAAGGGCTAAGAGGAGGCAGACATAGAAAAAGACACCAAGATAGAAAAGGGAGCTTGTAGGACAAGTAGGTCTTGATATTTTCTTTCATAAATATGAGGTACACTGTGAAGGAGACTGTAGGTCTGAGGACACCACTATGTCATTGCTGTGAGGATACTTGAGTCTCCTACTCCTTATACCCACATGTCATAAAAAAATAATGTTTATATATGTTGATGTGTATGTATGTGGGTGGGGGAATGCCATAAATGAGAGAGACTAAGAAGGATAGTGACTACTTCTGGGGGGAGAAAAGGAGTTGTGATCAGGAAAGGACACAGGAGGGATTTCTGGGATAGTGGCAGTTTTTTATTTTTTCTTCTTTTTTTCCCTCCTCCTCCTCCTCCTTCTCCTCCTTCTCCTCCTTCTCCTCCTTCTCCTCTTCTTCTTTCTTTAATGTAATAGTTATATTTATTTTGATGGTGGTGATGGTTTCAATTGTGTGTACAAATCTCACCAAACTGTACATTTTAAATATTTGCAGTGTATTATATGTCAATAACATCCAAATAAAAGTGTTAAAAGCATTTCTGCAAATCATGGAACCATAAACTTAAAATACACATACACAAGCATGCAGAATACACACACAACCTAGGCACATGCCCTTGACCCAAATCAAACCTGCTATCCTTTGGTGCACTGGCCGACGCTCTAACGACTGAACACACTGGCCAGGGCCAGAGACATTTTTATTTCATTAATAGAGACAACTAAAAATTGAACATTACACATCCTTATACTTAGAAAAAGCTTTGCCTATTTATTTCTGTGCTTTGGGTTTCAGCTGCTATTGAAATTGGGTGGCGAGGCTACTCGTGTGATGTGTAGTTTGTGCACTGCGAAAAAGTATCTGGCAAGGGAGGTGAGTGAGGGTAAATACAGCCTGTGATCTGCTTCAAACTGTGAGCCCTACTAAAGGGCTGTGTACTCAGAGGTGGTCCTTTTCTCTAATTAACCCACTCAGATGGGGGACATTTCCATATGTTACCCAAAGGCCAGGTCATTTGCTCATTTTACTCTCTTCTCTCTGCTCTTTCTATCTAAGGAGCAATAAAAGAAATTCCTCTATAAATCCACATTCCTTTATCCTACAGCCCTGGCACCATACATTTGTTTTCTGGATTCAGAAATTTTCAGAATGTAGAAAGGTACACATTCCTTGGATTATGTAACCACTTCAGCAGGGTCTGGGAAAGCACTCTGTAATTAAACACATTAATATTTTCCTGGCAAAACTCATGAATTTTCACACTAAGTGGGATGAATAAAGACTTTAAATAGTTGAGTCTTGTCACCAAGTGAGTTCAAGTCAGGTCAGGTTTTGTTGCCATTGAGTTTTGAAAACACTTTCAGATTCTTTTGGATTTGAGAGTAAGGGATTCTGGACCTGTATTTCCTTATGCAGAGCCATTGGGGTCTATCCAGTTCCTATGCACAAACTCAGTTCAGGGTATTCTTCTGCCCATTCAAAACCTTGCTCTAGATTCCAAATGAACTCCCGCTACAGTCTGATTGGCTAGGTTAGATTTTCAGACTGATGGGCCCCTAACATTGCTGCTCAATAGAATCACCTGAGGAGCTTAAAAAAAATTCGGGTGCCCAGGTTGCACCCCAGACCAATGAAATCAGAAAGCGGGTGGGGGGGGGGGTGAGATCCACTTTTAAACAATTTCTAGGAGATTCCAATGTGAAGCAAAGTCTGGGAACCTCTGTTTTTGGTGAAAAGGGGAAATCACTTGGAAGGATGCTGGGGTAAGTCTCTGAATCACAGGGAGGGGGCTAAGCTGAGGCTGGAACAAGAAACTCAAAAACCACCTCTTGCATCTGCCCTGCAGTCTGGAGGTGAAGGAGGAGTTGGGTTTTGCCATCACCAGCCTGCTGTCCTGGGGCAGAGTGCCTGGGCTCTGTGGTGAGACAGTGGGTCACAGTAACAACTTTGGCCTGGGACAGTCTAAAGTAAGATGGATGGCCAAGTGGGAACCAGCCAGGAGAACCTGCTCTTCCAATCACTCTGCAATGACCCTTTGAAGGCCCAAAGCACCTTACCTCACCCTTAGCTCAGGATGGCTTATATACCCATGTTCCCTTTCTGTCTCTGAAACTTTCTAGCATGTGGGGTCTCTGACCCTCTCATGTATGTGGGGTTCCCATACACATATATGTATTAAATTTGGTTATTTTCTCTTGCTATAGTATGTCTCATGTTTATTCGATTATCAGTCCAGCCAAAAGAATCTTGAGGGTAGAGGAAAGCTTGCTTCTTCCCCATCTTACTCATCCCATTTGATCTGATTTTGGCTCCTAGGTCTCCATTTGGCTGGCATCCCAGAAGCCCCCTTAAAGGTTAGAAAGCAGGCAGTGTACAAATGGTCAAAATTATCCAGGTTGCCGAGTGTCAGACCAGCAGCTAGGGTGAGGAAACCTCAAGCTATGTAGTGCAAGGAGAAGCAAGGGAAGAGAGGTGTGATATCTTTTAACAACTGTTCAGCAAATAATTCACTTTGCTCTCCCGTATCCCCCCTGTTGCTGTTGGCCTTGGCTGTGTGACTTTCTTTGGCCAGTAGAATGTTAGCAGATATAAATGAACAGAGACCTTAAATATGCTTGCGTTATTGGCACCTAAGGGCTAGATATCTGCTGCCTGGGGTCTGGAAAGAAGAGAAACATGGAGCAGACCTGAGCCCAACCTATAGCTCAGAGCCAAGCCAGCCAACCAGAAGCAGAAAGTGAACCACCCCAGACAACTTGAGTGAGAAAAGTATGTGTGTTGTTGTAGCCACTGAGTTTTGGGGTGCTTTGTTATGTGGCATCATCATGGCAATAGCTGATTAATACTGACAGAAATGAGGGGAGCATTGAAAGGTCATTGGAAGTCTCTCTGCTTTTCAGTCTGGACGTAGGGCCAGTTCTAGGGTAGAAGTAGCCTAAAGCTGGCAGGTAGAAGCAGGTGAGCCACACTGAGTTGCTAAGATGTAAGTTAGCCCTTGATGGAGATGGGAGGAGTAGAGAAGAGAATGAATTATGACAGTTTCACACTCAGAACTTGTTTGAAATGGACATGAATCTGGGTAAGCAACCCGGCAGCTCCTTTTCATAAGAGTAGCTTGTCCCAAACAATAGGGAGCAGACAAGCTAGACCAGAAATCAATCAAAATCAGTCACTTTTCAGAAATATTCCCCCATGAGCAGTGCTCAGTGTTTCTGTTGTTTTAGAGTGTCAGAGAATGACCTCAAGTGTGTTTGTGCTTTTTATGTTTGTCTTTATAGAAAAGCAAGTCTGACCTTGGCCTCTGGCACAAGAACAATAAATAAAAAAAGATTTACATCAAACAGAACCTCGTTGGCACTTCAATCCAGTTTTTCTTAAAGGGACTTAGTCCAGACTATTGAAAAAGAAGTTCACTATTGTTTAATTCAACATTAAAATACTGAATAAGCAAATACATTTTTTCCTAATTAAATTCTACTATAATATACAGTGTGATGAAAGCTAATTGGGACAACACAAGATATAAGTATTAAGAATAAAAGGATTATGATGAAAGAAGTCAGGGAAATGTTGGGTTAAGCAACATTTAACAGTTTTCTTTACTGCGTGACTTTTCAGAGCCTTTGCTAAGCCAGTGGACATTTGAGTCTCTAAGATGAAAACATTTCTCAAATTAAGTTGAACATAAAGCCCCTCCCCCAATTGTCTTTTGGGAGTAGTGTGGAAAATGCTTTATTAGGAGATGCAGTATTAGATAAATGTGCGGGCTCGTTATAACCTTTTCTGTGATTTTCAAAGGTTATCCCTGGGTGGGTGGTACCCTCTGGAACGGAGATCCTGGTCAGCCTCTGCCCGGTTTCCTGCACCTGTGGTCATCCCTTGATCAAGGGCCATGTCTTTCCTGGGGCTACTCTTTAGAACGTATGGAACAAATCTGGCAAGCTTGTTAATGTCTAGATATTTATAAATATGTAAATATTTCACCGCTGCTGCTCTCCCCTGTACAATGCAGGCTTCCTTGTGAAGACATTTGTACTGACAGACCTCAAATCCACTGGCACCCCCACATCTGTCACTGTCTTTCTCCTGGAATTTAATTGGCAGAAGAGACTCATGGGACCTAATTTGTCAGCATTCTAGGAGGGACTCTTTCTTCAAGGGTTCGTGTTCCCCATGTCTGATTCTGCCCTGTGATTGACAGGAGGGGCTTTTAATCTGTAGCCCCTCACACAGGGCTTGCCATGCCTCCACATCTCATCCCAGTGGTGTGTAAGGATTCTGGTTGGTTCTTGATACACTGTACGAGAGGCTGGCTGCTTTCCATCTAGGTCCCTCACACCAATGATTCTTTCATCACCAAGTCTTTCTTCTGTTCTAAAGAGAGGAAGGCTTGCTGGGGCTGAGACAGAGGGCTTATTGGTGGGGAAGATCAAGAGAAAAATTGCAAAAAATGAATCCACCTCCTCTCAAATTGGGTATTTCTCAAGGTAAAAGAAACACCATTTTTTGGTGTCCACATCTTTTATCCATAGTCATGCGGAGTTAGGCTTGATCATTCCAGCTACTTAGCACTTTTTAGTGCATGCCAGGGCCAAGAAGCTCAGACATGAGAATTCCAAGTAGCTTTGTGATAAAATAATTAAGATAAAAAAGAGCATTTGCCTGAAAATGAGAGAGCTCTGAAGAGTATGATGATGCCAGTAGATGATCTTTTACTAAGGGGTGGAGTCTTCCATGATTTGGGGCCACAACATCAGAAGTAGATTTGTGCTGATGCAAATTAACCTTTATGAGGCATTTTGCATTTAGTTGTTCTTTGCTTTAAAATTGCAGGTAGCCCTGGCCAGTGTGGCTCAGTTGGTTGGATTGTCGTTCTGTACACCAAAAGGCAGCAGGTTCGATTCCGGGTGAGGGCACTTACCCAGGTTGTAGGTTTGATCTCTGGTTGGGGTGCAGGAGGCAACTGATTGATATAATGTTTTTTTCTCTCTCTCCCTCTCTCTCCCTTCCTCTCTCTGAAAAGCAATATAATTTTAAACATTGCAGATAATTGTGTGGAATTGGGCATTTTGTGCTTTGGTTTTATTAAGAACTTCCTGTAAGAGTGCATTATTACAAAGGTATTTACCCTCCGGCTTGGAATTATAGGAAACTACCATGCATTCAGACAAACAACTCCCTTTCCCCTGATAATATTTCTTTATATAAATGGGTTTCCTCACAGAAGCGTTGGCTCTTTTAATCTCTGCAAGAGAGCCATTCTCTACTTGTCATTGTGTTTAATTGTAGCAGGTAGCTTCCCTACCACAATTCTGAATGGCCATTGAACTTAACTTTGATTTGCATTGTCCTCATTTTTCCATTTATTAGCAGGCATATTGGCTCTGCCAGAGTCATGTAATTATCTTTGTGTCTGCCAGATTCGGGCATATGGTGTATTATTTTGGGAAGGCAGATAATGCTCCCATTTGGCGTGGCATCTGGGCAGTCTGAACCCGCCTTAGAAAAGGTTTCTGTATAAATTAATTTCCCCTCTCAACTGTGTAATGACAGTATATTAATTTTTTGCTCTTTGAGGCATGCTGACTTAACTCGGAAAGGATTTTATAATGGTCTCCCGCAATACCATTGGCTTGGCAATTTGAATATCAGCCTAGAGATTGTATTTTTAAGAAAGTAAGCTGACACTCTGGTGTGCCCCTCAGATAAAAGTCACCGAATCAACAGTGTTGGGTCTAAAGAGGAATAAGAGAATTGTCGGACACTTTCCACCCCTTTCAGAACATCAGATTTTGTGTCTGAGAAGGGGAGGCCTTCCACCAGAGGTAAAGATGTCAACCCATTGGTTAGGGACTCCTGCTGGATCTCACCTGTGGGTTCTAATTGGCTAGCACTTTGGAAACTCAGAGATATATCTGAAAGATGCCTTACTTAGCCTGAAAAAAAAAGAAAAAAGAAAAAAAAGGTCATGGACAATATTTTTAAGTAAAATAATGAATTTTTTTCTTATTCTTTGTTCATTGAAGTGCTATGTTAAAAGAAGATAATACCTCTAAAGGTAGCTGTACAGCTAAAAGGCACAACTGGTGCCAGAATACTCTACTTTTTATTCTTAATTTTGTGCGTTCCCCCAAAACATCATGTAGGTTACTCTGCTTTTAGAGATTTGTCCACAAATCATCATTCAGTGTATATTAAGGATGTTTTGATCTGGTTCGGATAGACCTGGAATATACAAGAACAATGTCATAGTAATCTAAATACCCAACCAGCACTCCTCAAAACTAGCAATGTCTGATGTTGGAGAACTGTCACAGCCAGGAGGGGACTAAGGAAACATAACTAAGTGTAGTGTGATATCCTAGATGGAATGCTTCTCAGTCTGGGTTTGAATGGTGTTTTTCTCAGGTTGGACTGGGGTTATATTATTTGGGGGGAAGGAAGATCGCAGAGAAACTGCCCTTCTCATAATATTATTTAAAGGGTACATATTGTCAAGATGACTTATCGTTGATGATGTCAACCTTGACCACCTGGCCAAGGCAGTGCTCACCAGGTTTCTCCTTTGTGAAGTAACTTTTTTCTCCTTTTACCTGCTCTACTCATGTGCAGCAAGCCAGTAAACGCAGCCATGCTCAACGAGTGGGGAATTAAGTTCTACTTAAAAAAAAAATTCTCACCTGAGGATATTTTTCCATTGATTTTTAGAGAGAGTGGAAGAGAGAGGGAAAGACAGAGAGAAATATCGACGTGAGAGAAATACATTGATTGATTGCCTCTGGCATGAGCCCTGACCAGAGCCGTGCTGGGAATGAGCCTGCAATCGAGGTAGGTGGCATTGGCTGGAATTGAACCCAGGACCCTTTAGTCCGAAGGCCGATGGTCTATCCATGGAACCAAACCAGCTAGGGCTAGTTCTACTTTCTGAACAAAAGAGTATATCCACAAAATATTTGGAATTCTTCTGTATGGAAGATTGCCTTTTATCCCCCATTTGTTTTATGATTCAATAATTTATATCAGTATAGTCTCATGGATTTTTTTTTACACTTTGGATTTTAATTCAATGCTGCATTATTTTGTTTCTTAAATTCTTTCAGCTTTGGCCATTGGGAGCTCCTTTAAGTTGGCTCTTGTGTCCCTTTGCCATGTCCTCATTATTATTATTTTTTGGAGCACTTTCTTACTTTCTGATACTACAAGATGCTTCAGGATCATCTTGTATATTTCTTGCCCTAGTCTCAAAATGAACTATATCTCCAAGAAGCGCTGGTTTCCTTTATTGGAAAATGGTCTTAGAAACAAGTCCTTCGCACTGGGTGACTTGATGGTGCTTTTAATAGAACCTCAGCTAGGGAACGAGTTGATCATCTGTGGAATTAATGAATAGTATCATGGGGCTGTTCCAAGATTTGATAAAATAAAAACAACAACAACTTTAGAACACACAAGGCAGGACTTCCCTTTAAAAATAAGCTTGTGGGATATTAGGGTGGAGAGTAGCCATCTGTTCTGTGTAATAGGAAGAGTCCTTTATTAAAGCAATATATATTTTTGAAAGAGTGATGTCACTATATTTTTAATGTTCTGGTTCTCAAAATCTTGATTGCAATCGCCATGATGGCCCCTCTCATTCTGCTCTCTTTATACCAGTGGACATTGTTATCTTGGGACTGAAGGGACTTACAGAAGGATTAGTTTGGGACTGACTAAAAGCTGATGTGATTACAGACTTACATGGCCTCTCCTGCAGATGTTCTTCCCTACAACGAACTCCCGTCATCCAAAGTTGTACATCTCATACAGATGGACTCTAAGGTGAGCTGGAGCAACAATTTAGTTTTAAAAAATTTAGAGAAAGCATATCATTTAAAACGTTTCTCTATTAAGGCCAATACAGACGTGTGTAAGACTTGAATGAATTTTAAAGATAAATATTGAAGCTTCAAATATTTTTTTCAAAATTGCCAAACAATGAAAAGGGCTATGGCTCCATACAATGGACAATTCAGCAGTAAAAAGAATTAAATACTGCTATAGGCTACAGTATGGATAAACCTTAAAAAGATTATACTCAGTGAAAAATGTCAGATGAAAAGGACCACATATTGTATCATTCCAATTATACAAAATGTCCAGAGAAGGCAAATCCATAGAGAGAGGGCTGGTGGTGGGCATGGGGATTAGCTGTGAACAGGCATGAGAAATCCTATTGTGGTGATGGAAATGTTCTAAATCTGGATTATGGTGATGGTTGTAGAAGTCAGTAAATTTCTTAAAAAGTATTGAATTGTAAGTTTAACATTTGAATCTTCTGGTATAAAAATTATACCTCAGCAATGTTGTTTACATAAAAAAAAAGTAGGTAAGGAAGAGAGAGATAAAAGGCTATGGCTCCCAGGACCTCTGGGTATGTGTGCTCAGCTGTTGGGGTGCTCAAAGGAAAAGTTTTAAGAGCATAGCTGTGAAGTAACTTGGAGGTGTCTAGTCCTGCAACCTGAAAGAACCTAGCTAAGCAATATGTGTTTTGCTTATTGCAAAAAAGAGCATACTTTATTTAAAATAATTATGAGTTCTACACACTAGATTCTGATATCCATTTCCAGTGCATTTTCACAAAGGCACCAGTGATAAATAAATCAGATAAGAATAAGAGAATTATCTGTCTCCCGAAAGGGGCTACAGCAGTGCTTTTGAAACTTTAATATGCACAGAATCACTTGGTGGTCTTGTTAAAATGCAGATTCTGATTAAGTAGGTCTGGGGGAGAGGGGTGCTACCTGAGATTCTGCATTTTAACAGGCCCCAGAGTGATACTCCTGCTGTTGTTCTTGGTCCATGAAACATACTTTGAGTAGCAAGGGACTAGAGCATAGGGGTTAAGGGTTAAGAATTTGCAAACAGATGGTGATGGATTCCAATCTGGACTCTTTTACTCACCTGCAGTGTGATTTGTGCAAATTGATTGAGGTTGCAATGCCTCAGTTTCATCATGTGCAAAATGGGACTAGTAATGGTCCTAGCTCACAGGGCTGTTTGAGGGTTAAATGCATATACATCACTTAGGAATAGTCCTGGCACACAGTGAGTGCTCAGGATAGTTGTCAACATTACTCGGTATTCCGATGCTGATTGCAATCCTCTTCTCTTTGTTCCCCTTGATACTCTGCTTGCTGGGACCCTTTGCTCTGTCTTCGGTATTAGATTATTTTATTTCTTCTTTCTTTCTCCTCTCTCTTTAAGATCAAGGCATTTATTCATTAAAGTTTATAGAAAGTTGTTAGAGTCTGCTTACATGCTTTTCAAAGGTTTACTCTAAGTATCCACTCGTGGCTTAAGAGGTTTGCTTTCCTCGCACATTGTCTGCAAAATGCCTGGCCCTAAACCGTTCCTTCCCCAGAAATGGCTTTTCTCTGGGTGGAGCTTGGGCTTCCAGCCTCCCGGTCCTGTTTGTGTTTTCTGGACTTTGGCGTAGTGAGGAGTTTTTCAGATGTTCCCCTCTTTTTTTTTGAAGAATGATTTCCTGATCAGGGTTGGAGCTGAAAATGGAATTTTCCCTTTGTTGAGTAGCAAAATCCTGGAAGCCAAGACGATTCCTGTAAAACAACATTAAACATCTCCCAGCTCCGCCCCACTACCCCACCTGTAACAGTTCAAAGGATATTCCTGTTTAATAATTCCATTTTTAATATTGCCTCGCAGGGAAATGCATTTGAATAGAGAGGCTAATGCTTTTGTCTTGATTTGAATTGTTCTACCAAGATGTCTCTAGGTCACATAAAGAGTTGATTATTGCCCTAGACAATTTGGCTCAGTGGGTAGAGCATCAGCCTGTAGACTGGGTTTGATTCTGGTCAAGGGTATGTGTCTCTCTTACATGGATGTTTATCTCTCTCTCTGTCTCTCCTCCTCCCTTCCACTGTCTCTAAAAATCAATGGAAAAATATCCTCAGGTGAGGATTAACAACAACAAGAACAAATAAAGAGTTGATTATTAAATACTTCTGCTTTCTATAATATATTTAGGTGGACTGTATTGTACTAACTCTATGGTGTGTGTGTGTTTAATTAAAAAATACCCACGAGAAGCTAGACCACCCAAGAAACAAAAGCCAACTTACTCTGCTCCACACTGGTGGCCAGAACGTGAGGAAATCCAACGCAGAAAGCCAAATCCTGGGCTGTGCGACGGAAATCCCTGTAGTGTTATTTTAGATTCCAGAATGATTAACCCGTGGTTTAGTAAAAGCACTGCTAAGGGATATTTTTCAAAAATCCATTTCACAGAGGTGTCATTAATATATCATTAAATGCAAGCGTTCTATGTGTACAATTCATGAATCTTGACAAATGTGTGCACTCATGTAATCACCACTCTAGTCAAGATATAAAGCATTTTTGTCACTGCGGGGGATCCTTAATCCTGATAAATTCCTCTGCTGGGGGAAGGCTGAGCCCCACCCCTGTGGGTGGGAATTGGACTGTCCTCAAAGGGGCGAGAGGGGAGTCATTCTGAAGGACTAATGGAGATGGTTTCATCACCCAGAAGAGGAGAGGATGGTAGGAAGTAAAGATTTCCATGAGAAGGTTCCAAGTGAAGGCTTTCCTGTTTTTTTTTTCTTCTTTCTATTTCACTTTAAGTCATATTTAGTATTTGGTGTTACATGTTGCCAACTCTTTTACAAAGGCACAGACTCTATATTAACGGTGTTGACAGGTGTCCAGAGGCAGGCAGCAAAGGGAAATGTCACTAGCTGTGCATCACCTCTTGGCCGAGGCCAGCAAGGCAGAGCTATTCAGGACTAACAAGAGCCTTGGAGGCCCTGGAATGACCAGGCACAAACAATGACGGCTCAGGATGGAGCTTAGAATGGTGGAGAAGGGAGTGTGTGATGAAGAATGGCAGCTGCATTTTAGACTGACACAGAAGCAGATTTGAGATGAGTTCGGCAGAGGTAACCCTTGAAATGATGTTGTCAGATGAAGCAAATAAAAACACAGGATGTCCAGTTAAATTTGAATTTCAGATAAACAATGAATAATTTTTAATAAGTATATCCCATGCCATATTTGGAAAATGCATATTCTGAAAAATTTTGTTGTTTATCTAAAATTCAAATTCAACTGAGGATCTGTATTTTACCTAACGTCCTACCTTAAAAGAAAGAAAGACCAACAATTGGAGCGCAATGCTAGTCATTTAATCAAAGAGATTATAAGTGAAATATGACAAATAAGAACCTATATTTTGGGGAGGTTTGATTAAAGAATGGTGTGTGTGTGTGTGTGTGTGTGTGTGTGTGTGTGTGTGTATTGACTTGAACACAAAATGAACTTGATATTTATTTGATTTGAATCTGTTTTCCAGGAAACTATGTTTTTGCTTTTTAGTTTCAAACTGGTTTAATCTTTAAAAGTCTGTTTGAGTGGATTATGGTTTCCTTGGAGACTCTTGAACTGGGCACCATCTTAACAAGAATGATTTTGTACCTGTGAGCATTTGTTGATAGAGAGTGGATCACAGAAGACAGCGATCTTTCTTATTCCTTCCTCATAGATAAAAGAACATTCTATGAAAGTTTTAAAAGTATAAAAAAATTCCAGTCATGCTAAGACACTTATTACAAAAAAATGGCTCTTTTTAAAAACTCTTTTTTATTTCCTACCTCTAATCCCTAGAATTGACCACTTTCAATCACTTGTATAAATTATTTCTGATATATACTTCAACATGTCAAATGATATTCTTATGTTGTTATCTGTTAACATTATTTTTTGATTTCTTGCTAGGCTGTTGAGAATGTCACTGTCTTATATGCCTCTCCACAATTCTCTTTTCATTTCTCCTCTCTGCCATCTACCCAATTTATTGCAGATTTTGGTTCAAACAACAGTTGATGTTTACATCATTTCAATTTATAAATGTAATTCACTGCTCAAAATGTAGTACATTGTGGTTGCATTTTTATACATTTTGTTTTTCTTGGAGATAATAGTTGCCTCTGTTTTTGAATTAACTTTTTTATTGAGGTATAATTGACATATGACATATTAGTTTAAAGTGTACAACATAACTTGAAACTAATTTGCAAAATTCTCAAAACTAGAAAAGTCTAGTTAACATCGTCACTATACATAGCCACACGTTTTTTTTCTTGTGATGAGAACTTTTAACATTTACTCTCCTAGCAATTTTCAAATATGCATTACATTATTATTAGTTATGGTCGCAATGCTGTATATTTTACACCCATGACTTATTCATTTTACAACTAGAAGTTTATACCTTTGGACCCCCTTCTCCCATTTAACCTACTCTCCGCCTCTAGGAGTGCAGTGCCTCTGTATATACTTCTATTTTTCCAAATGATCAAACACACCAAATAATCTATCTGTTCCATTTCTGTTCCATTTTTTTTCCTTTTCACTCTGGGATCTTTCTACAGCCTTCCGTCTTCCTATTCCATCTGAAATGGTTCACCTCTAGACCTTCAACTGCTATCATCGTGAATCTTCCTGTCACCATCTGCTTGTGAAATCCCTTCACCTTTTTCTTCTGTTGGCCTTTCTAGAGCCCACAGCCTCCTCTTTCTTTTATTGAAGTATATAATTTAGTAGCCTCCCATCAAAAAGATGCATGTGGGGGGTTGTTTATTTCAACATTTTCATGTTTGCAAATGTCTATTTCCTCCTTGTACTTGATTAACTTAACACAGAATTTTAGATTAAGAATGATGACTCGTGGAATTTGGAGGTATCTACTGTTGCCATTCTTTTTTTCTGATATTTGTATGTGATATTATTTTCTCTCTCTTAGAAAATTAGTCTTCATTTATTCCAGATGTTCTGATTTTTCATCATGACATGACTGCGGGTGAGTCTTATTATTATCCATTGTATTTGTCACTTAAAAAACTAGAGACTCATGTCTTCAGTTATGGGCTACTTTCCTGTACTGTGATAATTTTACCCATTCCTTTCCTCTGTTATTTCTTTCTGGAATTCATATTAATCAGATATTGGGCTTCTTGGAATGATTATCTAATTTTGTTTTATTATCCTTCCCATTCACCATGTCTGGAAAATAGTTCTACTTTCTGGGTAAGTTCTATTATTCTACTATCTAGGTAAGTTCCTTAAGTTTATCACCTAGCTTTTTCCATCAAATTTTAAATTTCAGTTAAATTTAAAATGATAGCTCTTTATTTGATTGATACTTTTTGCTAGCATCTTATTGTGATCTCATAAATGGAAATATCTTCTCTTAGCTTTCTAAGATATATGCTATTGATATTTCAAATTTTTCTTCTCTATTTGTTGTCTCTATTGCCTTTAGATTCTACTTTTCTTTCTTCGTGTTTTTTTTTTTTGGTGTCTTTTATGCTGTGATCTTTGGCTTTCCATATATAATTGAGAGTAAAGCATTAGAAAGGAGTCAGGAAGCTGTGCTTTCCAGGGCAGAGGCCTTCCCACTGGTGGTAATGAGGTCATGAGGGGGTATTTTTATTGAAGAACTTCATATGTCTCAAAACATTTTTATCTCTATATACTAGTAGTTCAGCTTTCAGCCTGAAGTGGAATGAAAAAATATTAAGTTACCTGGCTATTGTCATTTTTGGGGCCAGTAGAAGAAGAAAGAGGAACTTCTTACAGTTCATTATGTGGTTTATGAATGCTCTGTTTTCAGTCCCATCTGTAGTTCCATCCCTTTGCATTCCCTTCTTCCACTCTACTTGTCCTTTTGGGTTAACACAATCTTTTATTTCTTTACTAGAATTTCAGGGGGGTGTGGCAAGGAAGGGGAGAAGACCTCGGAGGATAATCCATCTTTATTTGAAGTTTGAGACAACTACTTTTCACAAACAATCTATCAGGCAAGACCCCTTAATTTCCATCTAAATAGACTGTGTTGATTTTAAGGAGTGGGATATATTGCTCTCCTTTTCAACCAGACTCTGAGCTGTTATCTTGCTCTCTCTATATTATTGAGTTTGACTAATAATTCTCATATTTCAGGTCATCCTTTGCTTGTTGTAAGCTCATTGTAATGGATAGAAAGAAATAGGCCAACTTAGAAATGGCTCAAAATGTAGGTGCTGGGAAGTGGGATGATGAAAGACATGTGAGCACGATTAAATGTTCAAAGTTGCATTGAGTGCTAAATAGAGATTCTTTGACATTGGGTACTGCAATCAAGTTCAAATAAAACTCTGCTGAAGTGAACCTGTGCCTTCATTATTAGGAAGTAGGATAGCATTTGAAGTACAATTGTCAAGCAGTGAAATAAATCCAAGAATCCATGAAGCCGCCACAAGGCTATTATCACCCATAATGGATCTGAATATAAAAAAGTTGATTGAAGTCTTTTGGACATCTGTGATTGCTAAATCTATTTATGATAGCTAATGACATTCCTTGGTTGTTATTAAGAAACTTCCTAGTCCTCCCCAGAGGGAAGAGAGATTCTTAAGAATGTCTTGATGTGTAATTAGGTGGGAATGCAGTTATATTTCTCTTTGAAAGTTCTGAGGATAATCCTCTAGCTTGCCAACTGACCTTATTATAAAGCTATTATACTTATAGAAATTGGTGAAGCTTTCATGATCTCATAAGAGTATGGAGAAGGCAGTAAGTGGGAAAATATTCCATTAGATTGGTGCAGCAATTTTGGAATGCCTGATTAGGTGAAAAAATTTTATTGAGTGCCTTTTATATGCTAGGCATTGTGTTAGAATTTTAAGTGCATTGTCATGATTTAAATCTTTGGAATAACTTCATAAGGTCAGTACTTGTGTACATTCTATAGATGAGAACACTGAGATCACATAGGGAGTATTTATTTTGAAACTATATATTTCAGTTAGGCTGTGTAATGGGTAATATAGGTATTCTGTCCAGTCCTCTAGGATCTGATTTTATTGGTGTGTGTGTGTGTGTGTGTGTGTGTGTGTGCGCGCGCGCGCGCTTCACTGTGCTTTTGCTTCCAATAGTTACGAACTGCAGCTCTTTTTCCGGAGGACTGCACTCAGGATACTGGAACCCACTTTTCCTGGTTGGCTCTCCTCAGTCTGACTTGGGACAACCACACTATACATATATTCAGAAATTCAAACTTTTAACCTTGGTCTTTAAGGGCCCACAGGATCTAGAGTCAACTTACTGTTCCAACTTCATCTGCTGTCATCACCCTCTTCCCTTTCCCATGCACATAGCCTTCTTTCTGTTCCTGGAATGCCCTAAGGTTTTTACGGCCCCAGGGTATCTATACTTATTATTCCCTTTCTCATTATTTAGGTCTCACTTCAAATGACACTACCCTAGAAAAATCTCACCTGACCACTCTATCTAAAGTAACCTCCAACTCTCATTTAATTAAAACAAAAATTACCTTATCCTGTCATACTTTCTTTCCAGCATTTATTACCACATGAAGTTGCTTCATTCATCTATACATTTCCTTGCTCGTTGCCTCTATTTCTCCATTAGAATGTTACCCGCATGAGAAGAGGGATCATGACTGTGTTGTCCACACTCATAGCCCTAGTGCTGAGGTTAGTGCCTGTCTCACATCATGCTCAATGAATAGGTGCAGAGCAGTGGATATGCTGCCTCCACTGAAAAGGCAAAGTAAGCTTTTTTTCATTCTATGTCTTTTGCACTTTCTCCTCTCCATTATGTTGTTTGTCAAGAATATAAGTTTAGCCCGGCCTGTGTGGCTGAGTGGTTGAGTGTTGACCTATGAACCAGGAGGTCATGGTTCGATTCCCGGGCAGGGCACGTGCCGGGTGTTGCAGGCTCTATAAGCAGTGGGATGATTCTCTCTCATCATTTATGTTTCTATCAACCTTCCTCTCTGAAATAAATAAAAATGTTTTTTTTAAAAATAGAATATCGGTTTAATAGAGGTGGGAATAGAAATCTATGATATATCTATCTGAAGCAAGTAACAAGGAATAACATGGTCCAGGATATAGACAACCCAGATGGACATTGGGTGCATTCATGATATTTGATTTGTGTCCAAAGCAAGTCCATGTTGCCCTTTCTGAAGCTTGGTTCTAGAATTTCTGACTAAAACTTTCCTGGGAACAAAGGGAACATCTTCTTTCTCTCCTTCCCCCAAAGGTACTTTTCATTCACTCCATCCCTTTGTAGAACTAGCTCCCATTCCCACATCCTCACCCTAGCCCTTGATCCTGTCCCTAGAGGGGTTCAATGACATTTTCTTATTTTCAAGTAGATATTTTGGTTAGAAAGTGACAAGCTTCCACTTGGACACTTGAACTGCCTACATATGAACCACTGGTTGATTTTTCTTGTTCATAGTTTATAGTTTTCAAGAGCATTTGTGACACTTGCATCAGGAGTGCCCCATCACGTAACTCTATGTGGAAAGGTGAATAGTACCTACCACCAAACACCTGCTTCGTTAGTGTATTTTCAAATGAGAAACCAGCAAACCCATACCAATTCCTGGCTGAATCTGTACAATTCTGTGTGCACATGTTTCTGGCATGTTATGACCATATCCAGGTACTTTCTGTTTATCAATGTCATTGTTTCACAGTCAATGTGTTTATGTCACAAGGTCCTTTCATCTGAAGAATTTGGGGAGGGTTAGCATGAAACCTACGTAGTTACAGGTCAAACAGGGTACAGGACAATCTAGAGAAGGGGCCAAGTGACGAGGCCTTGCCTGCAATTAAGAGAGGAAGGAAAGAGGAAGTGGAGTAATAAACACAGGTACTCCGATCCCAGTTGTCCAGGCAACGATGGGACCACAAGGAAACAGAGCTTGTTGTTAAGCTAAGATGGGAACATGATATGAGAGGAAGGCAAGCGCCACTGGTCCTCATCCAGATAAGGAAAACAACAATAAAGGCGAAAACGGGTTATTGAGGACTTTGGAAAATGGGTCACACCTGCTTCTTTTTGTTTACTCATCTATCCAACCATGCATTTCCTTATCAATAAGGTATTTATTAAGCACTTACTTTGTTTCATCTAGAAGAGGACCCTGGTTTATGTGTTAATATTTGCAACTAGTTCACCTGTGTTCCCCAAAGGTACTGGCAGTTGAACTATTTTGCAATCTAAAAAGTTTCTCTAGGAGACAGCATCTTAGCCTTCTGACTTCCTTTTGCTGGTTTTTGATCTCCAGTTGGGGAGCTGAAGTGGTAGTTAGAGAAGAGGGGATGTGGTGTTTGTGGCGACAGTGTCTGCAGTGGGGTATGAATGGACTGGACATTGGACAGGGTGGTGGGAAAGGGGAAGTGTCTCTGATGGTTAATTCTGGCAAGAACTCAGCTAAGTCTGTGGCATTAAAATTTCGTGGGGGAGTAAGAACAAACTATCTAAAAAGACTTCTGGGGGAGGTGATAATGAAAAATAGATTGAGAAAGCTGATCTAGCTTATCTCAAATGATATCGTTATGAAGCATATCATGTCTGTTTTTGTTTTTTTTTTCTGTCCCTTTGTCTTTTTTCCCCTTTCTGTGTCACCTCTAGAACACTTTTGCTACCAGAGCCAAGATGAATATATGCTTGAGACATTTTAAGACAAGCCTCATTCTTAAATTTTCTATTCCTTTGTCCCCATAAGTGTTTTAAATTTTTCTTTTTAAAAAAATCCTCACCAGAAGATTTGTTTTTATTGTTTTTTTTAGATAGAGATACAGGCAGAGAGAGCCAGAGACAGAAAGAGAGAGAGATGAGAGAGAGAAACATTCATCAATTGCCTCCCATATGCGCTCCCACAGGGGATCTAACCTGCAACCTGGGTATGTGCCCTGACTGGGAATTGAACCTGTAACCTTTTTGGTGTACACCAACTGAGTCACCAGGCCAGGGCCCCAGGCATATCCTTGATTTGTGACTTGGAAAATTATGTTCAGTTTACCCAGGGCCTTGATGGTCTCTCGACTTCTCTTGAATAGAAGTGTTCCTAACAGTTTCTTAATGTTCTTTTGTGGGGGTTGTAGAAAGAAGAGCCAGGGTCAGCTTATGTATGTGGAATTTACAAAAGTTTATTTTGCCTTGAGGTATAATAAAGGAAGATGCACATTTAATCTTTCACTTAGGAGATTGAGAATGTTTGGGCTTAGAGGGTACAGTAAATCAAAGATAGTTTTCCTGTCACTGATACCTGGCTAATAGAGTGATTTTGCGTTGAGAGATGAAATGCTGAACACTAGCTCTGTAAGTAAATAGAGGAGGCAGATGTCTGTGACGCACCCGTGGACAAAACATCTCCCCAACTAGAGAACATCGTCTCCTGCGGGGTAAAGCACGTGAGGCTAATATAAATGAGCCCCTGTATCTCAAAACTATTAAACAAACCAATGAGAAGTAAGATCCTACCTCCAGGGTAATGCCCTGGAAGTGAGCCAGAGCTCTGATGGACAGAAGGGATGGAAGGGAACACTATACGACACTAACACCTAGCCAAAGTGTGGGACCATGACGGTGACCTTCTGCTTGTTCAGATGATGCTCTGAGACTCGAGTTGACCCCCTTGGCATATAATCATTGCTCAGTAAATATTTATTAAATGAATGCACACATGAGGAAATGCCTGTCATCAACCATGAAGATTCCCAGAAAGAACAGCTAGATTGTGAGGATGCCCTGCCCTGGACACAAGGGTAGAGCAGTGATGGGGGGGGGAGGGGGAGATGAACATCCTGTGCCCCTTTCTTTTTTTCCTCACTTTATCCACTGCTCCCAGTAAATAGGCATCTTTTCTTTTTTAACCTGAATGCTTAGTTTGAACTGTTCCTCTGGGTGGCGACTTCATTACCTAAATGTAGGAGTCCTTCTGAAACAGCTCCTGTATTCTTTATCCTGTTATTCTACAAACTAGAGGCCGGTGCACGAGATTCATGCACTCAGGGGGGTCCCTCAGCCCAGCCTGTGCCCTCTTGCAGACCGGAAGCCAACAAGGGATGTCCCAGCGGGCCTAAGCTGTCAGTTGGACATCCTTAGCGTTGCCACTGAGGAGGCAGAGGCTACAGCCACGGCCGCTGTGCTCCGCAGCTATGAGCCCAGCTTCTGGTTGAGTGGTGCTCCCCCTGTGGGAGCGCACTGACCACCAGGGGGCAGCTCCTGCATTGAGCTTCTGCCCCCTGATGGTCAGTGCGCATCATAGTGACTGGTTGTTCTGCCGTTCGCTTGATTGCATATTAGCCTTTTATTATATAGGATCCTTGCTACTCAAAGAGTGATCTGTAGACCAGTAGACTCAGCCTTGCCTGAGAGCTTGTTAGAAATGCAGAATCTTGTCTGGCCGGCATAGTTCAGTGGTTGAGTGTTGACCTATGAGCCAGGAGGTCACGGTTCAATTCCCGATCAGGGCATATACCCAGGTTGCAGGCTCAATCCCCAGTGTGGGGCATGCAGGAGGCAGCCAATCAATGATTCTTTCTCATCATTGATGTTTCTGTCTCTCTATCCCTCTACCTTCTGCTCTGAAATCAATAAAAATATATTGGGAAAAAAAGAAATGCAGAATCTCACCCATTAAATCAGTATATGTGTTTTATCAAGATTCCCAGGTGTGATTCATGCAAATGAAAAATTGAGAGAAACTGCTGTATCTGATTATAATGACAATGACCTCTTATAAGTAATAAGAGTGTAAGAGAAAGGAAAAATGGTATAAATAAGCAATTGTTCCCATCTGTGAGCCAGAAAAGGAAGTTTTGTGTGGAAAGATGCCCCAGAGACACCTTACCTCCCCCATCTAGTGAACCAGTTATTGGCACCTCTTCCTTTGAGGTGAGATGTCCCCATTGGATGTGATGTTCATAATGCTGACTGCCTCAGAAAGAGAGCTGGACCATGCCTTTCTGATAATGATATGGTAAGGAAGGAGTTAATCTTCTCTTGATTTCAAATTCACTGCTTTTGAAAAGGTTAAAGACAAATCTAATAGGATCTTTTAAAAGAATAATTAAAGACTCCTTGATATTAAGAAATATATTTTACTTGGAAACCATTTTATGATCAGAACATTTCCTTAACTGAATAGTTTATTGCTCACACGAGCACAAGAACTATCCATGTACCATGTCCTATTGTAGGATTGTATAAATGCTCACTGTGGATCCATGAAATGCTACATTTTACAGTGTGGTGCTTCTCAAACTTAAATATGTGTCATATCAACTCTGTGTTCATGCTTGTCACCTCTTGGTCACAATTTGGCTACTATGGGTCCAGGCATCACCATCACATTCGAAGGTCGAAGCAATGTTCTAATCAGTGGTAAGAGAGCACATCTTATGTTGACCTTGCTTTTTCTTTTAAGATGGGAGCAGAATATCTCCCCACATTCTTTCCTCTTCATAGATGTCACTTTGTGGCTCACTGGCCACTACTAGCCACAAGGGAAGCTGACAAATTGGGTTTCTGGTTTTTCATAGCCTCTGTAAAGAGAGAGCAAGGAATAAACAAGTTGGGAGAAATGGCTATTGGATAAGTTGACCAGTTGTGCCTGTCACACTGAGAAAGAGGGTTTTGTGGTATGAACATGAAGAGATCATTTATTAACAACTTGAAAAAAGACGTACCAGTCATGACTATAGTATTTTTAAATGACACCTGGTGAAGACAGTTAATATCTTGGATGACAGAATTTAGTTTAAAAAATTATATTTTTTCTTAAAGATAATATCCTTACATATAGATGAAACACAAATTCCCTGAGCACAGAGGCATACCTGACTTGACATCAGTTATGTGAAAAAGCCATGGAGATTTAAATTAATCACTAATTCCAATATGAGTAACTGAGAGTATGTGACTGAATTCACAGAAATAGAAATACACAAATTGTAACTTAACTACAGATAGGCTTAATCTTATTTTGTGTGATTATATCTCTATTCTATTATTAATTCATTCATCCATTCATATACCTTCATCGAGTATATCCTATGTGCAGGACAGAGTGGTATGGTACAGGCACTGGAGAAACACCAATGCAAAAGTTAGAAACCAACTAAGTAGTAGAGTAATCAGCAAGCATGATAAATCCTACAAAAATAAAAAGTTATGGGAACTATGAAACTGGACAAGGGGAGGTTTGGACTTGGCATTGGGGATTGCAGAAGATTTCTCTGAGGAAGTGATGATTCTGCTGAGACTGCAAGGATGAAAAGAAACTGGCTAGGCAGATTCATGGGGGAAGCAGGTATAGGCAGAAAAAACCCCACGCTTTTGAAGGTGCTGATGTGGAGAAGAGCAGGGTGAGCGTGAGGAAATGAAAGCCCTGTGTGGTTTGCAGAGTGGAACTGGGAGGGGGCGTGGGAGATGGGAAGGTAAGTAGAGGTGAGGCTGTAGAATTGTGCAAAGACACAACTTCACAGCTTTATGGGCCACGATAATGTTGTCGATCTTTACTCTAAAAGCATTAGAATGCATTGCTTTGCCGTGTAGGAAGATCCCCCTGGCTGATGTGTACAGAATGAACTGGAGGGGGCAGAATGGATGCAGAGACACTGGTCAATAAGACAGAGATGCTGGCAGCTTGGACGGTGGAAGGAAAGAGAAGGAGAGATACTTAGAATTTGGAGATGGAGTAGCTGTGGGATGAGGCAGACGGGAGGTTTCAAGACTGATTCCCAGTGTTCCCACTTTTGAAATTGAGCAAATGGATCTACATTCACTGAGAAAGGAGGACATTGGAGGAAGGGATGGAGGTCAGTTAGGGACACACTGAGTTGGAGGTGCCTGTGAGACATCCGAGGGGCTCTTGTCCACCGGCAGCTGTACTGATGGGCCTGGGGCTTTGAAGAAAGGTCTGGATGGAGATCAAATGTGTGGCCATCTGAGTAGAGATGGTGAGGAATGAGGGTGTGGGTGAGATTGTTGAGGTAGAAAGCACATCAGAGAGAAAAAATGCTGGCCTGGGACCAAGCCTTTGGAGGCAACATTCAAATATGAGTTGAGGAGGAAGATCTTGCTAATGACCCTGAGGAGTGGGATGATGGGAGGGAGGAGGAAACCAGGAGAGTTTGGCATCGCAGAAGCCAGAAGAATGGTATTGAACAGGAATGGGCAGACTGTAGAATGCAGGCTTCACATGCATGAAGCCTGGTGGACTAAAAGGCCTCCTTACCTGCCCCTCATCTGAAATTGAAACACATTCTCCCAAATCGGCTATCCCTAATGAATGTTTAAAATTCCCTATTCTGAACATTTAAATGGTGTGAGTTTAACCTCTGATGCATCTTGACCTAAATTACTTTTGGTGATCATTTCCCACCCCATTTTGTGAGCCACTGGCCCTAAATAGAAGACAAAGTTTCCAAACCCTCAGCTCTGGAAGTTTTCATTTCAAAACACCCTTCAGGGGCTGCCGCAGGCCTTCGATGGGTGAGCAGTCAGTCTTGGTTTTTCACTTCCTCTACCGGGAAGAGCGGTGCGGCTCACTAAATGAGGACAGGGTGTTGACCTGGAGTTGGCCCCCATCCACTGTGCATTTCAAAGCAGATTAGGAGACACTTTGAACAAGCCCTTGCTGCACGCAGGTGTCCTTCCCAATGCCTGAGGTGGAACCAGAAATGAGTTCCATGAATTGTTAATGCTGATCCGAAACAGGGCTTTCAATAATTCCTGCCCTCATCTCTTCTCTGGCTGAAGCTCACATTCCAAAGGATGGCAGGAGGCAGTCCTCACAGAGCAGCCCCAGAAGTGATCACTGACAAATTAGAGAGCTCAGAAACTCAGGGGCAAAATACAAGTTCGTTTGGTTCCTTTTTAGGTCACTAACTTTCCATTCTGAGTGGATGTGTACACATCTCCCCCACCATCCTTTCCTGACACTTCCCCCTCCTTTCTGGCATCTGGGGGTGATCTCTCATGAAGCATTTGGGGGGGGCATCATTAACATTTTTGGTTGCTGTGCTCAAACAATAGCTTTGGTTTGGTGAATTTTTGTGTATCCTAAAGCAATTTAAACACATGCACATACAACTACAGCTTACTAGACTTTTTTTTTTCTTAAAGAGAGAGTAGAAGCAAGGAAGGGGTGGGGGAGAGAGAGGGAAACATTGATGTGAGAGAGACATATTGATTGGTTGCCGCCGGCAAGTAAGTGTGTCAGGGCCGAGGATTGAACCTGCAACCCAGATATGGGCTCCCACCTGGGAATCCAACCCGTGACCCTTCGTTCCATGGGCCGATGCTCTAACCATTGTACCACACTGGCCAGGGCTAGGTTTTTTATTTTTAATTAAAAAATGCTTTGTATCTGCTGACTTTTCATAAATTCTGCCCTCCCAACACCCCTCCCCGCCAATCCCCAGCGCCCCCGGCATGTTGTTTCTGCCCTCGGCAGCTTTTGCCCCTTCCCGGCTAAGTGAATTCTCCAGGCACAGTGACATCTGGCAGTACAAGAAAAAATAATCAACTGCCACTAAGAAATGTTCCCCAGTGATACTTGCAATACTGAAGTTTCAGCCTAGTGTCAGGGGGAGAAGCGAAGGACTGCTTGCAGGAAGTTTCCCTTTCCAATCTGAAAAAATATTTAAGCAGAGAGTACACAGTCACGGATTAGGAAGAAGTTGGATAATGAGGCTTTCTCAGTATTATCAGCACAGGAATCCAAAGTCATAGGGTTTAGAAGGACCTTCAGGGGTCATTTAGTTCAATCCCCTGCCTCTAGGCAGGATGGAACCGGAATTATTTTAGACAGGTGGTTGTCTACATCTGATTTTAAATGGCCTCCGGGGGAAAAATTTCACAGCTTTTCTTAGTAACGAATTCCAGTCTATAATAATAGTGATGGCAACGAGGATGGTTTACTCTGAGATGTCGGACCACATCACTGTCAGTTAACGAAGAAACGATGGGTAGGACTGGACTGCGCCACCTGTGAGTTTCTCTAAGTTTAGTCCCTTTTCCAGCTCTCTCATTTTAGTCTTCATTTTACAACCTTGACAGTCTAAAGGCTCTTTCTTCCAGCTCCTCACCAGTCCTCTTGCTGTATTTTAAACAAGTTTCTTTTTGTTTGGGCCTTAGGGGAGAAGAGGCTGCGGGCCTGCCCCTTCCTGCTCTGGGCTATCTTTCGCAGACGAAGGAATTGTTATTTCACATCTGTCTGAATTTTACTCTTTGCTACATACTCAATCTGATTGGCATTATTAATGGGAAGCACAACAAAAAAATTAAGACAAAGCTGCTCACAATTTTGCCATATTTATGGTTCAAATGTTTCATTTTTAGGGGCTTCTTTCTAGTACATGTCCATATGTAAATTTAGTGGTTTTTTGCATAATTTTTATTAGCTATACCTTAAGAGTCTGTGTTTTTTAAAAAATGTAATATTATAGGTTAAGCATTCACCTCTTCCTCAGGACGATTTTATAAATCAGTGCGTACAAGTATAGTACAGCATTGGTTTCCCCATAACTTATATAGCCATTCTTCTTAGTGGGCATTAAAATAATTTCCAGTTTTTAAAAACAACATGAAAAAATTAGTGTCAGAGCAAATAGAACTCTTCAGTAACACCCCCCCTCCCCCCGCCCCGCCACACACACACACACACACACACACACCAAATTGGCAGCTGAATGGAGAGGTGAAAAGCACAGAGAGGTCTCTGGAGTGTCCCTGATGTTCACATTCCAAGACATGATGAAGGCAAAGCCCTGATCCTTCCCTCAAAGCATTTGAGCAAAATCTCACTAAATGAGCTGCCAATAAGGCTCCAATTCAGCTCAAGCATAAATTAAATTGTCTCATTCCTGTGCCCCTCTCCCACCACCATGCACTGGCAGCCTGACGGAGGAATGGGCATGCTCTTTTCAAGGGTAAATATTATTGACTTCAGTCTCTACTGTTCCTTTGCATACAGTAATAAAAATAAACCATGAGACAAAGTAGGAAAATATGACCTATAAGCCAGAGGAAAACAGCCCAAGGAATTGACCCACCTATGACACAAAGGTTGGAATTAGCAGTCAGGAACTTATAAATAGCTATTATAAATCTGTTAAAGAATCTAGTGGAAAAGCATAAACAAGTCTAGAATCTTAGCCAAAAAATAAAAGGAAAATGTTAAAAGGAATCAAATGGGAATGCTAGAACTGAAAATATCTATCAAAATTGATTTTAATAGTTGAATTGCTAGACTTAAAGGCAGGAAAGGATCAGTGAATATGGAGACAGGTTAATAGAGATTATACAAGCTGAAAACAAAGGGAAAATAAGAATGGGAAACCAAAAATAACAGCTGAGACCTTCGGGAGAATATGAAGTGATCTACTATAAGTACTGTGGAAGTCTTAGAAAGAGGGGAGAGTGATAATGGAATGGAAGAAATATTTGAAGAGATAATGACCTTGAATTTACCCAAATTGATAAAATATAACAACCCACAGCTCCAAGAATCTCAATGAACCTCAAGCTGGATAAATTCAAAGTAAATCATAGGCAAACATAGTCAACTTCTGAACAGCAGCAATAAAAGGATTTTGTAAAATTAGCCTGAAGAAAAAGATACATTACTTACAGAATAATGGCAGATTTGTCACCAGAAATAATGTATATAATATACATATCCACACACACATATGTTCTTTAAAAGATTATTTGCTCTTTAAAACAGCAATAAAATGTATTGTGGGGTAACATGTAGAAGCAACTTATATGATGACAAGAGCACAAAGATTAGAGAAGGCTAAATGCAATTAGACTGCAAGTTTTCTAAATTATTAGTAAGGTAGTTGAACATTCTTTTACTGTTGATAGCTAAAGAAAATACTTGTAAGGCCTTTTTTATTCCCAACTCACACATACACATGTGGACATTCTCATACTGACCAAAAGCTCTGGCACTTTTGCAGGCAGGATCATGCCTCCAGGACTATGAGAAAGGTGTAGGAGTGTTGGTTCATAACATGAGCAGGAGAGCCCTTTACTAGTACAGCAGGGCTTCCTGTTGCTCAGCAATCCCAGGAGGAATAACGTGTGGGAAGATGTAGACACTCAGCCCTCCCAGCTGCCAGGAGGAGTCTGTCCCCTCAGCCATGAAGAGGCTACCATTTCCCCCAGTGACCAGATTTATCGGTGTGCCATGATGTAGAAAATGTGGGAAAACTCTGTTCTGTCATATTCTTCCCTTCCCTTCCCTATCTCCCTCCCACTGCTGGTCTGTTCTTGTTGCCAGGCACTGGCTTATATATTTTTTTATTCTTAGTGTAAACTGTTTATTGTAAGATAATTTATAAATACCTTGCTGTCTTCAGTAATTTAAACAATGGGCCAATAATTTCTTATGACCAGCACAGCAGCAAGGTAAAAACAAAATCAGCTGGCTGAGTTTTCCTCCTTTACCTCTTTGTCTGAGGATGAAACTTGATTTTCATTAATCCAGAGCTGCAGCACTGGAGATGATTTCAATCAACTCCTTTGTGCTGACAGCTTGGCCTATGTGGTTGAAGGTCAAAGTCAATTTGTCGATCACCTTAGAAGCATTCTTGCTCGCATTGTCCATGGCCGTCATGCTGGCATTTTGCTCACTAGTGGTGTAGTCCTTCAGAGAATAGGAGGTGATATTGGCCAGATGTATTCCTGGTAATTCTCCAGCATGTCAGCATCAATGTCGTCATAGGTACTCGTGCACTCAGCACTTACAATGGTATTAAGAGAAGAGAAAAGATGGGCTATTTTTTTGTCTTGTAGGAGATGACAGACCTGAATCGATTAAAGATGATAGATCCTTCATCAAGTTCATATCCAGAATTTAGTAGTTCCAGGGCAATGACTGACACATCTCCAAAAGTAGGGGGTTTTCTTCCCACTTCTTTGAAGGTGATCAGAAACTGGTCAGAATGAGTCTTATGAAGTATACCCCTAATTTTATCACCTATTCCAACCATCTTAACTTTCCCAGCTGCTGTGAGCATAGCCACCTCCCTTTATTATTTTATTTTATTTTATTGATTTTTTTAGAGAGAGAGGAAGGGAGAAAGATAGGAAGATAGAAACATCAATGAGAGAAACATCTATTGGTTGCCTCCCACATGCCCCCTACTGGGGATAGAGCCCTCAACCAGGGCAAGTGCCCTGACCAGGAACTGAACCAGTGACCTCTTGGTTCATGGGTTGATGCTCAATCACTGAGCCATACCTTCCGGGCTCACTTTTCATCTGTTTAGCAAGCAAGAAATGGGTAGCACTGCAAAGCACTCTATCTGAGGACATACCGATAAGGAGGTGTGTAAAACTGGCAGGCACCAATTTTTCTTCTTGTTTGCAGGCACCTTATCACAAGCCTGTTCATACAAAGCTGAAGATCCTGTTCCACACATTCGAGCTGATTGCAGCTTCCTTTCAGCTCGGGCATATTTTGCTGCTGCTGCCATTTTCATAGACTTGCTAATTTTCAGGATGATTATGATTGACTTCAGTCACCTGGGAATGTCTTTCAAAGTTGCCATATTTCAAATTTGTATCTAGTTGCACAGCCCAGGCCAAAACCCTCAACAACGCCTACCTGAGAAAACTTGGTGGTCCTGGCCCTGCTGAAGGTCGGTCAGACAGGCCTCACTGCACATGTTGTCTTACGTTCTGAGTGGAGCATTCTGTAGTGCCCCTGTAGTCTCTTGAGGTCAGTAGGGCCCTGACAAGCTGAGGCTGTTCTAGTAACCACTGGTGCCACAGAGGGCCTGGCGATGGCTCCTGGAGATGCTGTGTGGGCTGAGGGCCCCGCTTGGAGGTGTGAGTCCTGGTCCAGCTCTTGGTGATGCACCTGCTACCTGGGAGATGGTGACATAGGCTTTCTTGTAGGTAAAGTCCACTTTTAAATGTTGGGAGAAAGAGCTTGGCATAACTTACTCTGCCCCAGATTTTTAAAAAGCAAAATTTTTTGAGTTTGGGTATATTAAGAGAGATTATGAAGCAATGGAGTCCTTTTTGAAGGAGGTCAGTCTTGAGAACAAGGATCAGAAATGCTGGGCCTGGAGGCAAATAATAAAAAAGCTTTAAAGGTTCCTTCTCGAGGTTAAGATAGACTTGTCAGTAAAAGGATGGAGGATAGAGAAATCTAAATGTCCAGGATGAGCATCACAAGGATGCTTAGTGACTAACAGATAGATCAAAAGCCATTCAATCCCAAGTGGTACTAGAAGAATGAGAAACAACCAATGACAACATCAAAGGTGTGGATGAACATGACCATTTTCAGGAAAGCACAAAACTACTTTCATAAAACAATGAAGCATAGAGTGAAAAACACAGTTAAAAGAAAATAAATGGTTGAAAAGTCTAAAGCAACAGTTCTCAGTTTTGGTGACAGGACCCATAAGGGTCCTGTCATAAAAATTATTGAGGACCCCAAATGGCCATTGTTTATGTAGGTTATATTTATTGATATTTACTGTATCAGAAATTAAAATGGAGAAATGTTAAGAATAGTATTTATTCATTATTGCATTTGTTATAATAATACAATTACTCATTATAAACTCCTATCATTAAAAATAAATAACAAATATTAATGAAAAATTGCCAAATTTCTCCAACTCCCCCCTATAAATTAGTGAGAAGACTGACATTATTTTATAGATTTGTAAATTTTTAAAAGATCTAACTTAATAGAACATAGCTGGATTCTTATATCTGCTGCATTCAATATATTGCAGTATAATGCTATAATTCAGATATATGAAGAAAATTCTGTTTTGTGCAAAGATGTAGTTGGAAAAGGGAGAAATATGTTAACAGCCATTTTAGATACATGTGGGTATTCTTTGTTACTATACTAAAACTTGACAATTGTTTATTAAAGGGTAGTTGCAATGTGGAATCTGACATCATATCAATGAAATTGACATACTCCGTTACATTAAAATTCATTGGTCTATCTTGCACTTTATATAGATCTTTTACCTATGCATGATTTTGCAATATCATATTAGGTCACTTGAAAATTTTTGGTTTACTGACTTATTCACGCCTTCCAAATGTTGACATATTTCATTATTAAATATAAAAATATCATGTCTGTTAATAAGGCCATTGATTTAATCAGAAAAGGTTTTAAATATTGGGAAGCTGTCAAGCTCATGGTGATAGATACAATTTTTCTCAAATTCCAATATTCACTTGACACCTTGAATTGGCAAAATATATGCTGTCAGTTATTTTTCCTTGAAATGACAGGCTTACTTTTTTATTTTCAAAAAATTGTCCACTAAATACCTAAGTCTGTACAGTTTATTAATTTTTATTTCAAGTGAATATAGTGTTCAATGGAAAAAGCAGCTAGTTCTGCTTGTAACTTAACAAATTGTACACAAGCTTTCACGTTAGATAATCATATACCTCAGAATGAAGCAGAAGTGTTTTATGTGTACTTTCCATTTTGTCGTTCAAGAATGTTATAGATCAAAGGTCAACTTTTAATAAAATTGCACACCACCTAGATGACCAGTCAATATGAGCTTTGAGAAAACTGATGGATGCCGTCAAACTAAATGTTTCCTTTTAAACCCTTGAAGAAGAAAGTAACCAAATATATATTTAAGCAGCTGGAGAAGAAAAAACAATCACTAACAGGTTATACAGCACAATTCTCCAAATAAACAAACAAGCAAACAGAAATGCATTGTTGGATTCAGAAAATGCAAAGATTAAGTGAGGTTCCAAAGCTTCAGCCTATACTCAAAGACCAAACTGTGTCAAGACAAGAATAAGAAATCTCCCAGGAAATTTTCCTGCAGAGGAAGAAGAATAATTTAGACGAATTTCAAAGCAGATAAAAACATGAGCCAGGCCATGAAGAGCTGGTTACCAAAACAAAACACACATACGAAACCAAACAAACCAAAAATCAAGCCAAAGCTCTAGGAGAAGAAATGGAAGAACTTACTTGTCCTCTGAGAAGCCAGCTTATTGCTCTTGATTATAGTAAATTCATGTGGAAGGCCAAAATTAACCACAGATGATATAAACTTGGGAGATTTTAGAAAAGGATCCTCAAGGACTCGATGATCTAAGTGCAGCATGTGGCCAAGGCCCATGAGAACCAGGGAATCTTCTGGATCAGTGCATCATCAAGGCAGGGGGTATGTCCAGCTACGATGGTTCAGAGATTCAGGGTTCAGTGTTTCCCTGCATCACCAGATGTCATCTCCCTGGGATCTAGTGTCCAGGATGACATAGTGTCTACCAGGCCATCTACATCCTGGTCTAGCTCTTCCTTAACAAGCACAAGACACAATTTTCATTTCTGCTTCAGACACTGGCTATCTTTCTACACTAGCAAGATTTATAAGTTTTAATGGGCCTTGTTTAGAAGGAAAAATTGGTCCATATCTTTAAAAAAATGGGATCTGGTGGGACCCATCCTGAAGATGCTTTTGGTAATGTAGGTCCTCCTGATCCATCTCTACTACTTGAAAGTGAAGTTGGTGTAGGCTTTTTATTCTTGTCCACCTCATCCAGTTGAAGGTTGCATGCTGGGAATGGATCCATAGGGTATGTTACAAGAGGAGAACCTCATCTGTCATCTTCTCCAGGAAACCTGTACGAATTCTTGATATTACTTCCCACAGGGGATTTTCCTGGCCCCTTCAATCTCCATTAGTGCCGAGTAACATCTGCCCACCAAGGGGGTTTCTGTGTGATTCTTGTTCAAGAGCTATAGCCAAAGTGTGCATTTCCTAGGGCTGAGCCAGCCTTCGGAGAGCCTCCTTCTGAAGGGCTGAACCAGGGCAATCATGTTAATAATGTTCCTGTCACTCTTCTAAAGACATTTTGAATTTTTTTTTTTTAGTGTAACAGCTGTTGTCTAAATGATTGTACATTTGTTCAAATCAAAGCTTGATAGAATTATAATTCTTAGGGTAGTATTTTAAAAGTAGTGAAGTTGGTTTATAAATTAGAATCTTATGAATGAATTATTTCCATTCTATTATACTCTCTAGGTAGTAGAAGATTTGTATTTTGATTTGACTAACCAGTCTATCATAACATAAGCCATCAGAGGCATTTTGCATGAGCAACTACACACATTTAAAACTTGGAAGGCTGATTTTTTTTCTGCAAAGAACTAGGTTTTCTATTATAGTATTGAGAAAATGTTGAAAGTGGTTTGAAGTTTACTGAAATACATTTTATTGGTTTTAACAAGTAGTAAATAAGCGAATAAAGTGGTGTCACAGAATGCCTTTTTCAGAGCTGCAGCTGGGGTAAAAGAGTGTTGTTAAGTGTCCATGCATCTACAGAGGGGTGCCTGATTACCCACATGGTCCTTCCTAAAGGGAGATCCAAAAAACTAACTCTCCCCACCTAGCCTATGGCCCACCCCTATTCTATATGTATTGGAAGACAGAGGAATTAGGGGATATTACTAGTGAGATTCTCTTTGGGGAGAGCTGAAAGAGTGCTTTGGTTTTGCCTCATCCCCCCACCCCCCAACTCAAGTGATGTGAGGGGGTCCACGGTAGAACTCCTGCAGGCGTGTCTTGTGTTGGAGAAGAGAGGCTGGTGTCTGGTTCACACCCAGAAATAGATAAAGGTGAGAGGCTAGTTATACCTTCCGTTGAAGTCCGAGCATTAAGAGTGCTTTCAGCTGTGGGTGGGACAATGGTGGTCCTCGGAAGGTAACTGGCCTTGCGTTCAATTTAAAAGATCCTACCAAGAGGTCTACCGAAAACTAAGAATCTGTGCTTAACTGGAACAGTGTAGGGAGGCCCCCAAGTGAGGCATTTCCTCCACAAAAGGGACTAAGGAGAAAGGGCTACTAGTATTCAGGTATCTGTAACACACAGAGGGCTCTGACCCCACATTTACATTGTTCGAGTAAGACTTTTCACCGTCTTTACCTCTCCTCTCTTCTCCCGGTCCCCATGCTGAGCGGGGAAGTAGGGAAGAAAGTAAAACAAAATATAGAAAAAGCTATCTCCTTATCCCCAGCCCTCGGCTGCTTCTCAGTCTTCATTACAGGTTTCTAAGCTCAGATAAGATCAAGAGTTTTAGTTAAATGAGGTTAAAGTTTTGATTTAGATTGTATTAAACATTTTAATAACCCAAATAAGACTGTTATTTATTTTTAATACTTTAAAGTGATTAACAAGCTCTAGGATCCGCTTCAAATATCATCCAACTGACAGAAAAGTTAAGAAAAAAGAAGATATTTCAATATTTTACTCCCACTTGGTTTGGATTGTTATAATGATGAATATCTTTGGGCCTGGACCTTTGTTCTTCATTGGAGCAATTTCCTTAAGATAACAGGCCATGTGTGGAATAATTGATCAAAGGTTATGAACATCTTTATGGCTTCAGATAAGCAATGCTAAACGGACAACCCATATGTTTACCAACATAAGCTGCCACTAGCAACATAGAAAAAAATCAATTTATGCCGGATTTCATTGTACCATAGTCGCTTTATTTATTTATTTTATTGTCTAAAGTTTTACATGTCTCCTTTCCCCCCAATTGATCCCCCGCAGCCATTCCCACCCTGGGCAAGCCCCCACCTTCCCAGTGTCTGTGTCCATTGGTATGCTAATATGCATGCATACAACTCCTTTGGTTGCTCTCTACCCCCACCCTCCCATCAAATTATGTTGATCATTATATCCCACATATGAGTGAGATCATGTGATGCTTATCTTTCTCTGACTGGCTTATTTTGCTTAGTACAATGTTCTCTAGTTCCATCCATGCTGTTGCAAATGGTAAAAGTTCCTTCTCATAGTCACTCTTGTGAGAAGATGTCCCAAGTGTGGAATGTAGAACAGTACTCAGAGCACCTCATTTTCTCTCTGCACCTATGACTATGTCTTTAGGGAAAAATATGTAAATATTCACACAGACTTTTTTCCCCCAAAACAAAATTGTGATTATATAGTACATATTTATATTCACAGTGTTGTCTTTTTCCACATCAGTATGAAAATTTCTACCTTACTCTGCTAATGGATGTCCCAATTTCTTTTCTTTTTTTAAAAAATATGTTTTTTATTGATTTCAGAGAGAGGAAGGGAGAGGGAGAAAGGGATAGAAATATTAATGATGAGAGACAGTCACTGACTGGCTGCCTCTTACATGCCCCCTACTGGGGATTGAGCCTGCAAGTAACCTGGGTGGGTGCCCCAACTGGGAATTGAACCCGTGACCTCTTGGTTCATAGGTGGGCACTCAAGCACTGAGCCACACCAGCCAGGCTGTTTCAATGTCTTTTAACAGAATCAATAGCATACAGTAGAAGTCAACTTTAGTCAAAAATCACATTAAATTTCTCAATTAATTAATTGATTGATTGATTTTACGGACACTGTAGTCTTTTTTCCTTCCTCCCTCTAGGGTCCCTCTCTTTATTATTGCATCCTGTATTGTGCATTATTTGCCATGAATAAAACAAACATAGCATCTGCCCTCTGGAGTTTGCACCCAGTGGAGTTGTTTTTCTCTTTCTACTTTGCCTTTTAAGGGTAAGCTTAATATTTAAGCCCAAAATACACATCATCTTATATTGCTTGCTAGAAGTTTGGCCACTAAAAGTGTTCTTTCTAGTACCCAAGGCAAAGTGGGAAATTTAATCAGATTCTTACATTATAGTTGCTGAAGAAATGAATAGTTATTCATACTTCTGGGGATGGAGAGAATTTTTCCTGATTTTCATTGAAAAGATACCTTATGATGTACTAGTAGAGAACTCTGTTCTTAATATTATCTCTTTAGCACAAACTGAATGTTATAGTACTGTTTTCCATTATGTTTTAAAATATAGGTCAATGAGCTAATGGCAAATGTAATTCAGAAAAATAAGTTTTCTAAGGAGTACAAAGCTTGTAGACTAGGCATACAGCTTTCTGACTTAATTCAATGACATAATTTAGAGCAGGGGTCCTCAAACTTTTTAAACAGGGGGCCAGTTCACTGTCCCTCAGACCGTTGAAGGGCCGGACTATAGTTTTAAAAAAAACTATGAACAAATTCCTATGCACACTGCATATATCTTATTTTGAAGTAAAAAACCAAAACGGGAACAAATACAATATTTGTATTTGCATATGGCCCGCGGGCCGTAGTTTGAGGACCCCTGATTTAGAGGGTCTGGACCAAGCATGTCAAACTTGCGACAGGCAGGTCACATGCTTTTAAACGAGGCATGTGGTCCGTGGGCTGCGAGTTTGACATGCTTGGTCTGGAATCTAGGCTCCAGACACTAGAAGAATACATGGACCATATTTGTTTCCTGGAATCCTCTATTATATCTTGTGAATTGAACTTTCAATAAGAACAAGGGACAGGGAATTAGAGAGTATATTTCATGATGAGTGGTAGATATTCCATGTCTCTAATTTATGGCAAATATGGATACTTTAATAGGCTCTGCAGTGTGTCAAACATGATGCTAGAAGCTGGTGTAGAGTGTGGGTTTGATACATTCCTACCCACAATGCTCACAGTCATTCATAAAAGGAGTCAAGATTTGTATACAAACAGCTGCAAGACACCAAATATCAAGGGCCATAAAAAGAGTCCAGATAAAGTGCAATTCATGCATTAGGTAATTTGACAAATATTTATTTAAATGCCTGTGCTTGATCTACAGCTCTTTGTATGTAAAAAACAATTGCATTAGAAACTTTCTGTGAAAATTGTATGGAAATATAAGAGATTTAGGAGAGCTGCAGTAAGCAGATTGAGCCCCAAAGATGTCCACACCTAATCTCTGGAACCTGTGACTATGTTGCGTGATATGGTAAAAGGACTTTGTAGATGTAATTAAGGCCATGGATTTTAAATAAGGAGGTTGTCCTGGTTTATCTGGATGGGCCCATTCAAATCATATGAGCCCTGGAAAGCAGAGAACTTTCTTTGGCTGAAGACAGAAGAGAGGCAGCAAGGAAATTAGAGGATTTGAAGTACCATAAAGATTCAACATGCCATTGCTGATTAAAGGTGGAAGGGGAAATGTGACACGTAGCTTTCAAGAACAGACAGAGGCTCCCAGCCGACAGCCACAAGGACACAGAGACCTCAGCCTCATGGCTATAAAGGACTGAATTCAGCCCACCACCTGAATAAGCTTGAAAGCAGATTCCCCCTAAGAGGCTCCAAATGAAATTCCAAGCTGGCTGATGTCTTGGTTTTGGCCGTGTGAGACCCAGAGCAGAGGAACTAGCTGAGCTCATCCAGACCTTTGGTCTACAGAACTGTGGGAATCAATTTGAGTGGTGAATTGTTATGGCAGCCATAGAAAACGAATACAATGCCAAAGGCAATTTTAAGAACAACACCGGAGGACTTACGCTCCAGAAATCAAAGATCCTACCTTCTTAAAATCTACACTTTAATGCCACGAGACTTCAAGGAAGAGATGGTACTGCATTTATCAAAAATTGTCAGGAGTCATGTTAGGTACTTGCTCATCATGACCCTTTACAGCCAGGTCTCACTATCTCCTCTATGGGCCCTGCTCATTTCCTCCTTGCCAACGTCATTGTGCCACATAGAATGTCTTTCTTTCTCCCCTTGTCCTACCTAAATTCCACTAATAATTCCAGGTCACATGCTATAAGACACAAGAACAACAACAAAAATAAATTTTCTTGAATATTTCGGATGACATTGATCACACTCTTTCTTGGACTCTTATATTCAGTCAGCCTCACAGAGTTTAGCATTTAATGACCTGTTTCATGGGTGTTGATGTAATCAACCTATTTGGTGGTATCCTCTCAGTCCATACCCTCATTTCTAAGGACTGTTCCACTCTTCTTTCAGGTTCCTGCACTTGAATATTTTTCTTTTCTGATTTCTCTTCTGGGGTCTCCAGCCTTGGTAAATTCCACAAATTGCTTTTTCTAGTTCTTATTTGGATGAGCTAAAATACAGGTATTATTTTGTATCTTGTTTAATTTTATTCATAACCTTTCCTGTACTGTCTGGCTTCCTTATTTTCCTGTTTTCTGTCAGGCAGTTTCTGACATTTTGATCATTAATATTTATACTATTCACATCTGTGTTTAATTTATATTAAATGACCCTTGTCATGCACACTTGAAGAAATGGGCTATTTATTTTTCCTACCATTACTGACTTTTAAAAAAAAATCCTCACCTGAGGATATATTTTTATTGATTTTAGAGAGAGAGGGAAGGAGAGAGAGAGAAACATTGATCCATTGCCTTCCATATTTACCCCTGCCAGAGATCGAACCCACAACCTACGTATGTGCCCTGATTGGGAATTGAACCCACAAACTTTTGGTGTACAGGATGATGCTCCAATGAACTGAGACATGTGGCCAGGGCCAATTACTATCTCCTGGTGGGACATTTCTTTATAACAGAAACTGGGCCTCTTTTAAAGCATTGAGATCTGAAGGTTTGCACTGAATTCTCTCCAAATTCACACTTCCTGGAGAAATCTGGAGTTTTCCATATTCTTTGGTAGTTCAGTTCTGCACAGGCAGAATTTGGGGACAAAAGAGATGGCTTTTCTTGTACATCAGGCAAATAAGTGTTTTCTTACTACATTTGCTCACAGAACAGATCCTTATCTCAGAATCCCTTAGCCATGTTATGAGATCCCTAGTGACTTAAGCTTTGATGGAGTGAGAAATTAATCAATTTCTGCCTCCAAGGTTTCTGTTAGCGCTACCAGACCATGGGCCTCACTGAAGCTTTGAATTGATATACAGCAATAACATGCAGGAAGACAGAGGCATTGTAGTGGGACTGCGGGAAATCTTACAGCGTGAAGAATGGTTTAAGAGTCCAGATTGTGGTGTTGGTATTGGTACATTTGCTTCTCTTTCAGGAAAGGCTACTCTGAAAATTGGGAATTTGCTGGTAGGTGTCTTAGGTTGGGGATCCCTCAAAGCAGAACCCAAGATACCATAAACTTGAATGGGGGACTTACTGAATAGGAATGGGACATCTTTACTTTTGGTTCAAGAAGAGAAATGACTACATTATTGTATATCCAAAGAAAAGGACAATCACAAGGTCTATGTCCATAACACGTTTTTAGGGATCAAGTTTGCTCAAGAAATGAAGGAAATTATTTAAATCAGTCATTGATTTTACTATCAAAATAGGAGCAAGCAGGAGAATAAAAGGGGAAAAAGGAAGACAACTGGCTAAGGTGGAAAAGAGAGAAGTTTCTTTAACATCATGATTGAGATAGTGCATAATCTAGGCAGATATGAAATGGGAAATGAGATCTCAGAGACCAGGTTAGACACATCTAAGAGTAGAAGGGAGACGCAGATCCATCTATCTGCTCCTTAATAAAACTGCTCTAAGATCAGAAAAGGTAACTGATATCAAGGAAGAGATGTGCATAATCCTCCCAGAGTTCCTGGGTGTAGGATATGATTGAGGGATAGCTCTATAAACTGCAGCTAAATTCCCTAATCAGAACAATTGGGTAAGTCCCCCTCAAGGACTGAGACAGCCATGCATAATATTTGGACAGAGGAGGAGGCCTGAGAAGCCAGGATAAAATTCTCAAGGCATTGAGTCATGAATTGGCAGGTGGTACAGTGACCATAGATGGGGAAGCAGGAATTGCCTGTGTCTCGAGGGAACCTGCCAAAAAAATGTATGGAATTAGGATCCTCTCAAGGGAAGGCCCAGAGGAAATAAGACCTACTCCAAGGGAGCCAGCAACAGAAAACTAAACGAGGTCAGTCCTGAGTTGGCTAGTGATCTGATGAGGTCATGCCTCCTGAGTGGGATTGAACAGCTCAGGAAAGTGAAGATAGACAGATCTGTTTGAAAATTGTGCATTTTGGAAAGCTGTTTACTCCTTGACTCAGTATAGGGTACTCTGGGGGACCCCAGAAAGCAAACTCTAGAGGAGTACCTTCAAAAGACAAATGTCTGGGCCAGAAAAACAATATGAAAGCGAACAGAACGAAAGCACCAAGCCAAGCAAGCAGTTTCATCCTCTCAATGGGGAAGGCTAGCGGTCTCTTTAAGAAGCAGGTAAAACTGCTGACATTTCAGCTGAGGCTATTGAGGGGAACAGGGGATGTGGAACACTGGAGGGCCATCCGTGCAGAAAGCAGATGCCACAGAAGGTGATATTAACGGCCTGGAACTCACAAAAGCAGAAGAGAGGAGCTCCAGGAATATTCAAAATTTAACATATTTTAATTAGTTTAACATATTTCTTGATATCTTATTTATTTTGAGGAGATTCGTGCTTAATGTAGTGGAGTGACATGCAGACCTAGATTCTAATACTAGTTTTGCCATGTAGTTATTTCTGTGCTTTTAAATTAATACTGAAATTCTCTGGGACTGTTATTTTTATAATGACAGAACTATCATCGACCTCAAAGGGTTGTTGTGAGAATTGTTATTATTATTTTTTGTTGTGGTGGTTGTTGTTAATCCTCACTGAGGATATTTTCCCATTGATTTTTAGAGAGAGTGGAAGGGGGAGGGAGAGAGAGAAACATCCATGTGAGAAAGACACATTGATTGGTTGCCTCCTGCATGCACCCCGATCAGGGCCGGAGAGCCTGCAACCAAGATATGTGCCCTTGATCGGAATCGAACCCAGGACCTTTCAGTCTGTGGGCTTACGCTCTATCCACTGAGCCAAACCAGGTAGGGCATGAGAATTAAATGAGATAACATATATAAAGCACCCACACTTTTTGGAACATTATGGCTGCTCTATAAATGATAGTTCTCTTTCCCCCTTAGACCATTGCTCTGCTACAAGACAAAAAACAAAGCATTTCATACTCATCCAACAGTGAAATCCTTGTTTGGAAAGCTTTGCTCTTCTTGATTTCAAATATATTCATTCATTCATTCATTCATTCAATATTGTCTTAAATGTAACCCAGTTGCCATTTATCATTTATTTTGTCATTGCTCTTAGTCCTGATAACTATTTTGCCATAAAGAGAAGTCGATTAATATAATGTGTCAAGTTCTGCTTGATAAAAGTAGAGTACTGTGTAAGGTATTGTGGGGCCAGGGAAAGGGTGGAAATAGATATTAGAAACACCCTTTGTCCAGTATGAGCTTATAGTTTAATCAAGAAACCAAGATATATATACTAAAAAGAAGTAACAAATGAACATATAGACAAATTGACATAAAAATGCATACCAGATAAGGTAGAAAGTAATGACCTATTTATATTGAGGGTCAGCAAAATGTACATATCGAAGAAAGCTCATTGCTATATTTCTACTAAGAATGTGGCTGAAGATGTTGATCGCATTAGCTTCCCTTTTATAAAAATCTAAAGGAGAAATACTTGTCTCATTTTTTTTTCAGGAATAGTTGTGGTTCTTTGAAGTCACTTAAAATTATTTTTATGGGCTCAGGAAATCTGGTAACACCATGATTTGCAAATGCTGGTCTGCAGACTGTTGTAAGTTGATAAGAAATATCAAAAGAAATTTGTGTGTGTGTGTTGTTAGGGATTTTTGTATGTCGTCTTTATATATTGCACACACAATATTCCATCTGTCACAGTATTCAACTTTAGAGTGTGTTATCTCCCAATTGGTGCTGTACTTGAATCTTCATTGGGCTACTTCAGCATTCTTTTATGCTAGTTGCTTCTGTGTAATGTGGAAGATATGAAGATCAGTAAATCCTAAGTGTGTGACATTATTATTGTGGTATTTTTATTTTTTCCATAAAATAAATTCCTAGCTGAGAACTAAAGTTGTGTGTGAATACTATAATGATGAGTAAGGTATTCTGTAAAACCATGGGTGATGGCGTTGCTGGCATAAACATTGAGAGCAAAGTAGGTAAACCCATAATAAATGTCTATTACATGGACACATTGATGCCACCATGAAGATGGAAATAGTCCAGTGAAACAAACCTGCCTCAGCTAACTGGCTGGTTCCTCTAGGACTGGTGCCACTGGATGTAATATGTTTCCCTCTTGCTCCTATCTTTGTCTTTTGACAGTTTGATTATGATGTATTTAGATGTGGATCTCTTCGCATTTATTCAACTTGGACTTCATTGATCTTTACTTTCTCCATCACTCTCTGTCCAGGTAAAATGGATAATCAGAGGTACTACTTAACATTTTGCCCAGGAAATGATTCCTCATTATTTTAAAGACATTTCAGAGTGAATCAGTAATATTTTCTTCTGGCTTGTGGCACAATATGGTATAGACCATCTATAAACCAGACCTGCATTTTCTTTTTTTAATTGGTTTTAGAGAGGGAGGAAGTGAAAGAGAGAGAAAAGAGAGATGCCTTAACTTATTTAACCATCTCCCAATTGATTTTGATCATTTCCTTTTTTTTTTTTTTTTTGCTATTAAGAACAATGCTGAAAAGATGTCCTCTGTATAGGTCTATATGATAAATTCGCTTATATCTATATGTTAAATTCTTATAAGTTCATTCATTTTTAGTTTAATTTGGCTCATTGAATATATAAAGTCCTGTGCACATAAATAATTATATCTACAAGGTAATTTCCTACAAGTTGATTCATTTATTTCTAATTTAATTCCAATCCATGTTGGATATATAAGTCCCCTTAACCTTTTTGTAACATTGTGAGTTACAAACAAAAAATAAGTAAAACAAATGAAAAGAACAGGATCAATAAAGTAAGTCTCTAATTTCATATATAATAATTTCTCACTTCTACATTTGCTGAGCTGCATTTGCCTACTTTGCCCCTGTTTCCAATAAAGTTATCATACCACAAGGTTAACAAAAAATGATCTGAAAATGCTAAAGTGTTTACAATATGTTAAAACCAATAAAGCAAGTTTCTAGATATCTTTCCTTCACCCCTCTGGATCTGCTCTCCATGTTTTCTACCTCGCTCTGTGGCCTGGGAAGCTGACCCATATGGTCTACACCAGGGGTTGTCACACTGTGGCCTGCAAGCTAAGTCTGGTAACCTCCATTTGTTTAAATATTGTCTGCAGCTATTTTTAGGCTACACCTGTAGGCGTATTTGTGACAGAGACCATATGGCTCACAAAGCCTAAACTCTTCGTTATCTGACTCTTTGCAGAAAATGTTTGCCAATCTCTGGTCTATACCACTGGTTCCTTGGGGTGCAGTCACTGGGGTGCATAGCAAGAGATTGAAGGGAAGGAGAAGAGGGGAGTTGGGGACTTGATTTCTGTCTCCCGATGTGGTTGCCACAGGATGGCTCTGTTTCTGGAGTGAGAATCTCAGGTTCTGTCAGGGGCCTCTCTCCAGTCAGCCTTCTCTGTTGTGGGTTCTGATAATCTTATCCTGCCCAACCTCTTTCAGCCTCGGGGATGACACCTTGTTGTTATTAGCCTGGGAGCCCTGTAGTTTTCCCCCCTCATTTCCTGAACCTTTGCCCATACCTGTGCAAAGAGCCCTTTATTAAACTCGCCTTAATTTATCTTAATATAAGGATATCTTCTGCTCCTGTTTGAATTCTGACCAATATAGTAGATTATAATGCCACATATATGGATAGATATGTATTCTCTGATCCTAATTTTATAAAAAAGACAATACTGAAAACAATTTCACAAAAATGAATAATAGTGGTTATCTGTATATAGTAAGATTATCAGTGACTTTTATTTTTGTTGTTTTCATCGAATCTATATGATGAAGATAAACTACTTTTGTGCTAAGGGAAAAACTAAATAAATAATATAATAAATTTAAAAAGGCTAGCATCTTTGACCTTGTAGTTAATTGGGTTAAATCTAGCTATCCCCTAAAACTCAGCAACAGATGTTGACTTTCCTGGAAACAGTGTACAGACTGGAGAGGGCACTGCCTTTGGCATCATCGAGCTTGCTCTGCCACTCAGAGTTTGGTTATGAACATGGACAGAAGACTCAGATACACACATTCATAGGCACATGCCTGCTCTTATGCACACACCCACAGAACTGGAAAGTTGTGTTAGCCCAACAGCACCTTCATTTCAGTTGTGTATTTCTGCACAATGTGATGCATATATACCATGCCTGTTGCTGGGATGGTGCCCATACTCAGTAAAACTACCCAGTGGCAGTGCTAATGTTTCCTTGGACTCAGGGTCCTAGATTTTTCTAGTTCGTGCATGCTCAGCCATTGCTCTCCAAAGCAGGCCACCATACTGATTGGCTGGACTCTGAAGGACCTATAGTGTTGGCTCTATGCTATTCCAGATTCAGCCATCTCCCCAAACCCTTCTTACTCCTGTTTGTTTGTATTTGGATCACCAGCCCAGACTCTTAGATTCCCCCTGCTCTCCTGTTGAGTTCTCCTTTGGGGTACTGGTGGCCAGGACCACACTGATCCAAACCTATCCTGACAGTCTTCCTTAACTTCAAATCCCTAGAATCAGTGGGTAGGGCAGTGATGGCGAACCTGTGACACGCGTGTCAGAGGTGACACGTGAACTCATTTTTTTGGTTGATTTTTCTTTGTTAAGTGGCATTTAAATATATAAAATAAATATAAAAATATAAGTCTTTGTTTTACTATGGTTGCAAATATCAAAAAATTTCTATATGTGACTCGGGACCAGAGTTAAATTAGGGTTTTTCAAAATGCTGACACGCCGAGCTCAAAAGGTTCACTATCACTGGGGTAGGGTCTGTTTATTTGTCTTTCCAGAAGACCTAGAGCTTATGCAAATTGATCTCTGGCACCAGATCTGAATAAAAAGCCTGCATTGGTCAGGCCACAAAAAGCTCCAGTACAGCCTTTTGCAGGTTGATGATCTCTGTGAAGAGTTGAGCTAGAAGAGCCGAGCTTCTCAGTGTTGAGGTGATCAATTAAAATAAGCCAAAGTGAAAGCAGCAGTCTAGCCTTTAATCACTTACTGTGACCATATAAGTAAGAGGCTAAGCAGAAAGAAAGCACCAGATCTCCCTTGTTTCAGTTTTTTTGGAATAGTGTCACCGGGCGAGTTGGATGAATTAGCACAGATTTGGGGATTATCTCACTACTGGGAGAACACTGAACAAAAGGCTTCTGCTGTTTTATGGATCAGCAGACTGAGGGGTAGGTGGAGAAGCGAGGGAAGGGTTAGGAGTAGAAAAATATCAAACATTGAGGCAAAAAAGTGTCTTCATTGCCCACCCGATGTGGTGATCATGGCAGAGGTGCCTGAGAAAGGCCATGGTTGAGGGCTCCCCAATAAGAAGGTTTCCACGTGGAGGTGCCTGGGTGAGAAATGCTGGTACGAATATAACTGAGCCCTGCAGCAAGCCCAAAGAATGGTCCACTCACCACCTACCCCTCAAGGCCTGCCAGGGAAAGCCTTTGTAATTGCCTGTGGTCAGGCCTGAAAGATCACACATAGGATTTTGACCTGGAGCTGGACCCCTCAATGTCTACTTGCTCACACTAGATAACTAGGGAAGAACATTCTAGTAACTGCTGTCTAGCACAAAGAATGTCACTCCAAGGTGACTTGTTAATGCCTGCATACCAGAAGCAGATCTTGAAGCAAGAATTCAAGTATAAGTAGTTTATTTGGGAAGTGAATTAAAACACCAGGAGGGGAGAGGGGAGTTGAAAATGGCAAGGCACCAAGCTAAGTGGTTTCGCTGTGTCATGTCAGTTATTGCCATTTTACAGAAGAGGCAAATAAAATTGTAGGAGGTAAAGGAGCTAACCCAAGGCCCACAGCTTGTAAACAGCAGAACCTTTTCTGATGGCAAAGGCCATTCTATAATTCTTTAACCACTGCTCTCACTAAATTCTGTCCCTAATAAAAAGTTAATAAGAATTCGTAAATGAAAAGCTATAGTACGTGTAACAAACTTTTTTCTAATCTAATGTTTGGTTGGAAGTTGATTTTCATTTAATCTTAGTTTTTTCAAAACAAATGCATTTATTACGCTTTTTCACAGGAATTCTGGGAAGCTCATAACTGCTGAGTGTAAGCTCTGGAGTATGTAACCTCCCCGGGAGAATGCATTTTCCTAAAAGCTTGGACAGCAGAGAGAAAAAAAATGATAAAAAGGACCATGTTGGGCAGATAAAATGCTGATGGCAGAGGACCAGAGGCAAAAGGAAATGGAAAGAAAGCGAGAGAAAGAAATGAGAGAGAAATGAGGGCACTGAGAATATTCACGTAGATCCCCACGGAAGGCAAACGGCCTTAGACTTCTAGAACAGAATGTAATTGCAAAAAGTGCTGAGTCATAAGGGGGCCTTCTTTCTAGGAACCAACATCAGCATAGACAGAAGCGTGAACAGCCCTGAAAAATGAGTGACATGTCATCAGGGAAAATGTTCAACATTGCATGCTCACTCTCTGCTTAAATGTGGGTGGAGGGTGGGTGAAATATCATTGAAGGTCCATTTCAACTTGAATTTTAGCTGTTTCTTTGTAACTTGATATTTTCAACTATTTGCTTAAGAGTTTCTTTATACCCTCCATCCCTCCCCCAGGTATGTTTCAATTACTCCTTCCCTGACTCTGTCTTTTTCTATCTCCCCTCTCCTCCACCCTCTCAAATACTTTTTAAAAAATATCTCCCATTGTTTCAAGTTCTGAATTATACATATATTTTGCTTTTAATAATTTCCTGTTGAGTGATTGAGGTTTGACTGCTAAGAGCCATTGATGCTTCTTGCTATTTGTGGAGCTTTCCTACTAACGTAGAAGACAAATTTCTGCAGTGGCAAGAGGAGAAATTTAATTTAGCAAATATTTATTGAGTACCGGCTATGTACAAGCTATGACAGAGGCTTCCAGGAACCCCTAGTCTAGTAGCGGGATAAAATGCAGCATCCAATGATCGTTAGCCTTAGCAAAGCAGCAAAGCCAAGATATAAAACAAATGAAAAAGGCAATGAAAAAACAGAATTTTATTTTTCAAAAAGATCAAGCAGTGAAATATTCATGCTTTAACTTTATTCACATAACTTTTATTATGCTTAACTATTACTGATATTTTTAGAGTGTTTTGTTTGTTTTTTTTACATTGGGAGAACATTATAATTTTTTCAGAATTTAGGATATTTAAAAGTCTTTATCTGGCCATGGTTATGAGAAACAGGGGTTCCTATAATAGTACTCATCTTAATTGCAAAGCACCTTATGGTTTGCATAGTTTCCACACATATCACTCATTTCAGCGTAGTTTTGTGAGAGAGGGAATGCAGGTGGCACTCCTATTTCACAGATAAAGTTGAGTCTTAGGCTAAGTACTTCCTAGAAGCTACTGAAGACTATGCAGTTTTAAAGATCAGACCCTAAGGGCAAGGCCCACTGTGGCTCAAGGGAAGGTCTAAATGCACCTGAAAGGCATCCCAGAAGTGTAGGGTGTGTTGGAGGCAAGCTTTCAGGAACAACTAAAGTTTTAAAAGGTGAAGATGGCAAAAAGGTCTTGTCAGGTAGGGACAATCACACTGGCACAGACAATTAGGCAGGAAGTCAGATGGCTTTTCAGCACACAGCATGTACTAGTAGCCCAGCTGACTCAGAGGAAAGTAAAAAAGTGGAGAAAAATCAAGAGCAGGAACTAGCAAATGATTACCACCACACTGTTTGAAGTTACAGTCAGATAGCTCTGGCTGGAGCTATTTTGGGGCAGGTGACTTGTGTGTGGGTTTAGGAGGAAGGGCAGACAAAAGTGATTGGCAGAAGGGCCAGATTTCTTTTGTAATGGAGATGAAAAACTATTACGCTAAGTGAAATAAGCCAGTCAGAGAAAGACAGTATCACATGATCTCATTCATAGGCGGAATCTAATGAACAAAATAAAATGATGAACAAAATAGATCCAGAGACATAGAAGCATGGAACAGATTGTTGAATCTCAGAGGGAAGGTGGGGGGAAAGTGGGTGGGTGGGAGGAGATCAACCAAATAACTTGTATGCATATATGCATAACCCATGGACACAGACAACAGGGTGGTGAAAGCCTGGGGCGTGGGTTGGGGGCAGGCTAGAAGGGGTCAATGGTGGAAAAAAGGGGACATATGTAATACTTTCAATAATAAAGATTAATAAATAAATCAGACTCTTGAATCTTTTCTTTTTATGTTCATTCTAATATCCCCCCTGCCTCCGCCTCCTGCCCAGTAATTATCTTGTTGGTTTGGCATCTTCCCCATGGTTTTAGAATTCCCTCTGCTTTTTTCTTCTGTAAATCCCTATTAGCGATTCTGAAAACATTAAAGGAAAATCATACCGTATTATAATAAGAGTAAAAGAAGCCCCTGAATCCACTGAAAGGTTGTTTTTGTTTGATGGGATCATACTGAATAGAGCACTAATACTAGACCCAGAATCAGATCAATTCCCTTGGTCTTTCCCATAAGTCCAAATCAAATACACTGAAGATCCCATATATAGGTTTAGAGATAAGCCAATAAGGAAATATTCCTGTAGCTTCTGCGCTTCCATCTGGTTGTTTAAAATGAAGACATTTACCTAGATTTATCTATTCATGGCAAACATTCTTTAGTTCAATGACAAGTCATTGAGAAACTAGAGAATTTCAGAAGCACTCTTCTTTCAAGAACTGTACAGTCTAGTGTTTCAGTCATAGCTTCCTTTAAGATTAATTATTGACAGCCAGACCTAGGATCTGAGGCGGTCAGGGATAAGACTTGGATGAAATGTGTTCCCTTGAGACCCAGCATTTCCATCCATTTTCCATGTTGACTAGTATAGAAGACTGGGTGTCTGCTTGGGGTCCTACTGCATCCCAATTCCCCTTCATGTACTTACCATCTCCATCTACGTCTGGGTCTTATCCTTGAACTCAGGGCACTTCCCCCAGTACCTGCCTTGCACTGGTGTATAGTTTAAGAGTCAGGTCTTTCCTTCATCTGCTCTGTGTTCCTGTGGATATTCCCACTGTGCCTTGTTCCTACGATGTGATAACAGTTTACCTGTCCATAAAACTCCATTGCCATTCATTGCTAACCCAGTACAGCCCTCATAAAGATGATAACCACTAAATAATAATATGTAAAAAGATAAACTTGATCTTCATTTCACACAGGTGGCTGTTAAGCCAAAGAAAATCTTAAGTCCTTAAAAGGAATCATTAAGGTATGTTATTCTCAGCTTGGTCATGGGTCCCCTTTCTTCTTCAAACCAGAATTGATGAAGCTTTTTGTGGTTTGGTTTCCCTCATTATTTCAGAAACGTAAAACCTTTGAATCATGTCAAGGTGTCTGTCTAGAGAAGAATATAATTTCTTTCTTCTGGGTGACCTATCCGGATCAGACATTAATGACACAGCTTGATGCTGTTGAGAAGGATTCATGAAAAAGGAACCAGTGATAGCTGGGAGCACTTCCAAGCTTTTGCTTTTTTGAAAAGCCATAGGCATAGATCACTCCAGTCAGCAAAGCTAACAAGTCCTCCTCAGGAATGGTTAGGGGAAACTTTAGAATCCTGCAGGCGACTCTGACTGTGAGATTTAACTCTTTCCCAAAGCCTCAGGGTCATGTAACTCTATCCTCCCTTGAGCAAAAGAAATTTCCAGGTGGTCCAGGGAAGCTAAGATGAGACAAACAGGAACTTTTCCAACTGGATTTTTTGAAAGCTTTTTTTTTTTTTTTTTTTTTTTTTTTTTACTAATATTTGCTTGCCAAGAGAAAGAAGCATAATGTTGTTTCTTTACTTGTGTATCAGAACCATATAAGAATAAGCAGGACAAATGTGGAGGGAGAAGGAGCCAGAATTTTCCTAAGAGTGTAAAGTATTTTTTCCTCTGTTGTTTCTGCATTTGTCCACAGAGTGTGTTTCCCACACAATAAACAGAGTGGTCCTTATAAAATTTGAGTCGGAACATGTTACACCTTTGCTCAGAACTTTCTGGCTGTTCATCTTCCTCAGAGTAAAATCCAAAATCCTTACAATGACTTACAGATCCCTGCCTAGATTTATACTGGTTCCTCCTTTGTTTCTCTGTTGCCTGCTTCCATCCTTTGCCCCTGACAATCATGGCATCCTTTGAAAATATAGACAGGGTGGGGCAAAAGTAGGTTTACAGTTGTGAGTATGTGAAACACAGAGTTTATTCTTATATTATTATTTATTATTTTCTATATGAACAACTATAAGCCTACTTTTGCCCCACCCTGTATAAGAACATGTTACCACTCTGTATAAAATTCTCCAATGGCTTCTAAATTTCTCCAGAGTAAAAGTCAAAGTCTTACAGGGCAAGTATCTATAAGATCTTTGCTCTTTTGAGCCTCTGAGAATTCTCTTTCTTCTGTGCTTTGCTTTATCATTTTTTTCCCATAGAATTGATCACCAACAAATACACTGTATACTTGTTTATATGCCTTTTGGGGTCTTTTCATACTAACCTATAAACTCTATGAGCTAAGAGATGTTGTTTCTGATTAATTGTTGTATCTCTAGTGCCTAGAACAATGCTGGAACCTGATATTTGATTCAATACATATGTAATACATGTGAGTGATATATAGTCAGCTTTACCTGGCAGCTAGTTAGCTCTTTATTGGGAAGCAGAAAGAGCAGGGTAATATACTGTACTCATGCTATTATTTTCCCCAGTTAATCTGTTTTATTTTAAAATGTGAAATTATGTGTTCTGAAATATTAATAGTTTTGTTTCATTCGTGCCACCAATTTAAATTTTCTTCTTAATACATTGATTAGAACTTTCGGGAGAATGAGCATGATAGTGAGGATAGAGAGCATCTGTTTTGGTCCTGATTTTAAAGGGGATGCCTCCAGTGCAGGATTTCTCAACTTTGAAACTATTGACATTTTGGGATGGATAATTCTTAGTTATTGGGGATGCTTGGTGCATTGTAGGATGTTTAGCAGCACCCCTGGCCTCTATCTACTAGACATCAGTAGCATCCTACCAATTGTGACAACCAACTGTCCTCTGGGGGCAAAATTGCCTAGAGTGAGAAACACTGCTCTAATGTTTCAATGTTAAATTGTTTATAGGTTCAATTTTTTTGTGTTTGTACTCCTTGTGGAAGGAAAAAATTAATACAAGCTTTCTGGAGAGCATTTTGGCACTGAGTATCAAAAGCTTAAAAAATATTTCTTCCCTTGACCCAATTACTTATTCTCTAACAATTTATCCTAAGAAAATAATCAAAGGTGTGGACAAAGATTTATGTTCAGGGATGTCTGTTGATGAATTATTTATGATTGTGAAAGAATTGAAAGTAACCTTCTGTCCAATAATAGGAATAGCTCAAGAAATTATAACTTATTATAGGATGGGATTTGTTTTCTCTAGAAAAAAATTATGCTCTTGCCCAGCCAGTGTGGCTCAGTGGTTGAGTGTCAACCCATGAACCAGGAGGTTGTGGTTCCATTAGCAGTCAGGGCACATGCCCGGGTTGCAGAATTGATCTCCAGTAGAGGGTATTCAGGAGGCAGCTGATCAGTGATTCTCTCTCATTGTTGATGCTTCTATCCCTCTTCCTTCCTCTCTCTGAAATCAGTAAAAATATATTTAAAATTATGCTCTTAAAGAATAGTAACAGCAACAACAGAGTAGATAAGAGCAACAACAACAATAGTTAACACTTATATTCTAATGCCTTGGGTAGCCATTAGGACTGTTAAAATATATATAATGGTTTTTCTCTCCTTCTGGGGACATCATACATGATTGGTATTTCTCCAACCCCTATGAAAGTAGACATAGCTATGTGACTTGCTGTGACCAGTGAAGTGTTAGTGAAACTGATAGGGTGATTCCTTTCTGGGTAAAGTCTTTAAAAACCTTATGACTTTTGCCACATTTTTTTATTCATTGTATAAGCATGTACTGGGAAGCTAGAGATCCGAATTGGATAAGTAGCATGAATAAGGAATAAACTTTTACTGGGTTAAGATTGTTGGTATTGTTTATTACTCAAGCATAATTGTTTAAGCATAGCACATAGGCACTGTACTTGCATTACAATCTGTGAAGTGGTCAGAATTAGTAACCTAATTATTATGAATGAGGAAACTGAGGCACAGAGGGGTTATGTCCAAATTCACATTATTGGTAAGTGGCAGTGCTAAGTCCAGGTTTCAGATCCAAGGAGTGGTCTCCAAATCTAACTGCTAAATAGTATAAAAAAATAAGGGGGAGGCAATGAGAGAAAGGTACTTAGAGAAAGATATATGGTGATGGTGGGTAGAACTTTGAGGAACAGCACTGTGTGGGATGGTTTTGTACACTCTGCTGCTGTGTTTGGTTTTATTTAATTGCTTTGTTCTTTTAGTTGCTCGCTTAGAGGAGGAGAGAGTCTGTAAGTATCTCTGGTATGCTTTTGACATTTTGTATTTCATGCCCGTGAAATCGTGGAGAATTTTTAATTGGTTGATTTTTGAGAATAAATACAGAAACTGCATTTAAAAGAATTTCTGCATGCCACATGGAAAGTCTTTGATGATGTGTTGGCATTTGGAGAATTAAGCATCCAAATGAATGAATAGCTGTTGCATGTGATGGGGCAGAATTTAAATGGCAGCAAGGAAGGACCGAGGAATATCTTCTCAGGTCCGTCTTGGCCCTTGTATCCTTTGAACACTTAATTGGATTTTCCTTCAAACATCTTTTATTGTCTCCTGCAGTTTGAATGGAAAGCAAACTCATGGAGTATATTCGTGAATTATGAACAGTCATGTTTTGACTTTGGGAGACAGGTCTGAAGCAGAGCTGAGGAAGAGTATCCTGGGAGGCTCTGAGAGGGAGAGAAAGTGTAAGAAGTTGGCTCCAGCCTGTCCATCTCCCAGGCCTCAGGGACATCCTCCTCTGAGCCCTCCTGGCAGTAAGGTCTGTACCAGTTGTCCTGTCTGTATCAAACAAGCTCTGCCTGCTCATGTTCACTAGCTTCTCTGTCCTTTGTCTGTTCCCATGCTTTCCATCAGCCCATAAACAAACATCCTGTAGTTGCCACTTTGATTCAATCCCTGATATAGAGCTCTGGATGTAGAAAACAGTATTTATGAATTACAGTTGAGCAGGAAATGGGGATTTATTGGGAAGTTGGACTGAACATGCTTGCTCCATCTCTATGGTATCCTCTGAGAGATTTTTCTGTAGGAAAGAATAGTTGGCCATCAAAACCTCAAAAAGGGCCCTAGCTGGTTTGGCTCAGTGGATAGAGCGTCGGCCTGTGGACTGAAGGGTCCCAGGTTCGTTTCTGGTCAAGGGCGTGTACCTTGGTTGCGGGCACATCCCCAGTGGGGGGCGTGCAGGAGGTAGCTGATCGATGTGTCTCTCTCACCGATGTTTCTAACTCTCTATCCCTCCCCCTTCTTCTCTGTAAGAAATCAATAAAATATATTTTAAAAAAACCCTCAAAAAGGCCACCAGAAAAGTCTGTTGGTCAACAAAAGCTAAGTTTATTAGACTTCCTGCAGTTAGGGAAAATGCTACCCTGACAGTGTTAACAGTATCTAAGAAGGGGAAGTCAGGGAGGGTACTTATTGGGTTTAGGACCTGGAGTGGCAGAGAACTAATTGATATTGGGCAGAGTTTATGACATAATATTTTATGTAATATAAAGGTGAGGGTCTTGAGGTATATATTTGATACAAAAGCTGTTAGTTTCGTTGCTTCATAGTCTTGTCTTCTGGGTGCCAGTATTTTCTGGATCAAGTAGCTATTTTATTTATTTATTTATTTATTTAGCCTGGTCCCAGTATTGTTTAGCACTGAGGAGGAAAATGCATTTGTGCGTAAATATTTTTCAATTAAGTTGACAAGCAAAAAGAAAGAATGTCTAATCCCGGTATTGTTTAGCAGAGAACAGGGAAGTTTGCTGGTTTCAGTTCTGAGGGTGGATAGAGAATCTGGTTGATCTTTTGGAGACTATGTTTGTGTGTCCCATCCATTAGCAAATATCTTTTCTCTAACCCTTCCCACAATTAGGATCTGCTCCATTTACATGGTACTGATCATGGAAGTATGAACTGAATTATTTAAACGAACTGCGGTTGAGCTAAGGTGATAATAGAATCCTCTGGCAGAAAAGGCTTAGTTTTCTGCTTTTCAGACTCACAGCCTAAATGAGTCAAGTCTCTTTCAATGAGTGCAGTGGTCTATTTATTTTGTTTCTGGTCAATCAGAAATAATTTGACATTTGCATTTGTGGTAGTTCCTTTTCCAAAAGGGTTGACCTTACATTGCTCTATAAATGGTTCTTCCCCAAATGGCCGTGTTTCCCCACAAGAGTTAATAAATGTGATTACTCCCTACTCTTAAGTAAAACATTCCATGCTTCTTGAATGCACTGGTACAAAGACCTCTTTCTTAGGGAATACACTAAGTAGAGTGGATTATTTTATTTACTTGAATCATTAGCCATTGCATCCTAGCCCCCAACTGGCATAAAGACAAAGTTGAAAATCATTTATTTAAATTAGTAATTTTATGCACCAGTGATTTGCGAAATGCAGGCAGAGGAGAACTGAACAATAAAGAAACATGCCTGTGCCCACAGAAAGATAAATTATACAGTCAGCATCTGGAATTTAAATGACATGTTTTCATCTTGGCTTGCAAATAATAGTTAATGGTGATAAGGGCATAGCAATCCTAATGTAATTTCTTCTCTGGAAATATGTATTAAAATGATGAAGCTATTTTCAGTTCAAAAGATGACTTTAAAAGAACTAAGTTAGAGGGCTACCCAAAACAAAATAAACTCAGAGAGAATTAATTTGTTTTCTTTGAAAAAGCAACTTTTTAGTCCTCCTCTATTTATTTTTGTTTTCTTAGGATATCAGCATTTTCTATGCATAATAAATAAAATCATCATCATAATTATTATGTCATTTGTTGAGTAACTACAATGTGATAGGCATAGTGCAAGACCATTTAATTGCATTACCTCAATCAATCCTGTGTAGGTATTATTACCTAATTTTCAGATGATAAATTTGAAGGTCAGAGAGATTATATTATTTTCATTGCACATTGTTTCTCTCAAAGACTCATGAGTCATTGAATGTTGGAGTCAGAATTCAACTTAGAATTCAACTTAGAAACCATCCAGTTTTACTGATAAGGAAGCAGAGGCATAAGAAAAGGAAATGACTTGAGTAGAATATTATTGTGGGTTGCACATTATGGTGGAATTAGATATTCACCATCCATACTAGGTCAACATTGATAATCTCTGCCCCCCCCCTCCTATTGTTGATCCAAGAAGAGACAATTATAGTCAGTGAAGTGTGAGAGAAAGAATGCTGTAGGGCTTCCAGGAACAATTTCACTGATCCTTAAAGAACTACAAGGAGAGAAGGTAGCCATCTTTCCTTTAGTCCGAGAAATGATTCCAATCCTAAGGTTGGTAGAGTGGAGAATAGAAAGCACTTATATTTCTTTTCTTTTTTCATTTTTAGAGGCTGGGAGGTAAATGAATAGAGCAATGTTTTCTATCCAATCATCTCCCCTTGCCTGTGTTTCAGTGTCCCAAAGTTTAATTAACAGAAAGCACTTGTATTCTTGATGTCATTGTTGGACTTCTGATTCAATGAAATTTGAACCTTATCCTACTTCTGGACTCTATAGTTATATACAAGATCTATAGTTATATAGTTATAAGTATATGGTTATAAATACATTTTCTAATGATTTAATTCAGTTTGAGTCAGGGTTTCTACTTGCTGCTGAAAGGATATAAACATTTGACTTGCATCTCTCTCTCTCTCTCTCTCTCTCTCTCTCTCATGATCAGGGGGAGTGCTGGAAAAGAGAGGAATGAAATTTGAAAGCAGGCCAAATTACTTTAAGTGGAAAAGGATGAGGCCAGGAGGGGCAGCCTGAGAAAATGAAGAAACCAGCAAGAATTGAGGTCTGGAGAAGTGGGAAGAAGAAGAGAGAGAAAGAGTGGGAAAGAGGAAAAGGAAGAGAAACAGGTGCTGTGATGGGTAGCTTTGGAGAGACTTGAAGTATTATTTTTTGGAAACTCTGCTTTGTTGTGCCATGTGAAGCCCTGGTTTCTGGCTTCTCAAGAGACACTTCGGAATTCATTTTATCTAGTTCTAAGAAAAATAGTCAGTATTTTTATTCCTATCACATTACATCACATATATAAATTACTTTTGGGAGAATTGACAGTCTTCCCATACAAGGACAGAGTATGCATATTCATTCCTTCAATTTTTCTTACTTACCTCAGTTTTTTTTCTTCATGCATCTTGCATATTTCTTGTTAATTTGAGTCACTTCTATTCAAATTTATTCCTAGATATTTTATAATTTTGTTTCTCTTGTAATAGGTATCTTTTTTCCATGATATTTTCTAATAGCTTGCTGTTTTTATACAGGAATACTGTCTATATTGTATATTATTATTATACACCACCTTACCTGTTTTTTATTGAAATCATTATGACATTAGAGTTATGATTCTCATAGGCTTTCCAGATATACAATCATATTATCTTCAGATGGTAATTTTATTTCTTTCTAATTTTTTATACTTTTAATTTTATTCTCTTAGATAATTTTATTGGCTTGCATCTCCATATTAATGTTAAATAATGTGGTATCAGTGGATGTCATTGACCTATTACCAACTTTATTGATATTTGTAGTGTTTTCCTGATGCTGCCTTAGTTCTTTTTTAAAAAAATATATTTTTATTGATTTCAGAGAGGAAGGGAGAGCGAGAGCGAGAAAGAGAGAGAGGAACATCAATGATGAGAGAGAATCATTGATTGGCTGCCTCCTGCATGTGCCCCACTGGGGACCGAGCCCGCAACCCGGGCATGTGCCCTTGACTGAAATTGAACCTGGGACCCTTCTGTCTGCAGGCCGATGCTCTATCTACTGAGCCAAACCAGCTAGAGCTGCCTTAGTTCTTTTAAAGTTGAAATGTACTAGTATGTATAATCATAGCTATCTTTATCTCTATCTCTATTAAAAAGGAAGTATTCATCTATTTCTATGGAAATCACCATAACCAACTCATCCATTTTGCCTGAGAATTTCCCTGCTTATCATTGAAAGTCCAGCATCCTGGGAAACTCCTCATTTCCAGACAAACCAGGATGATTGGTCACTTGAATTAAAGTCAGGATTGGATGTGAATCTTATCTAGTCACTTTTCAGCATCTATGTGGCTACCTTATGATTTTCAATTAGACTGATTTATATGATTAATTGTATTATATGTTTTATAATATAGAACTGTCTTTTTTCTCTTGGCATGGATTCCAATTAATCATGTTATATTAGTTCTCTCCCTGATTACTGGTTTCTATTTGCTAATATTTTATGTTAGGTATTTTTGTCAGAGGTCAAAAATGAGATCAGCTTGTGTTTTTCATTTTTATGTGTGATCTTTGTTGTGTCTGTGTACCAATGTTGTAGTGATTTAATACAAAATTTTGGAATCTTTATTTCTTTTTATGTGTTCTGAAACAATTTAAATAACATTGGCTTTGCTATTCCTTAAACTTTTGGTGGCTTTCCCTGTAAAACCATCTGGACTTGGTCTTTTTGCAATGGGTAGCTATTTGATAATTTTTTTTCCAATCCACATCCCCTCCCGTTTGCAGTAGCGGTTCATTTAAATTTTCTATTTCTTTGTGGTTTTATTTTTTAGTAATTTATGTTTCATTGAACAATCCATTCTTCAGGTTTTCAAATTATTTTATTTTCAAGTGTTAAAATATTTTAATAGAATTGCTCAATATAGTCTCATGATTTTTTTCAAATGGGACTACTTTAAAAATTTTTGCACAGCAAAGGAAACCATCAACAAAATGAAAAGACAGCCTACTAAATGGGAGAATATATTTACTGATATATCTGACAAGAGGTTAATATCCAAAATTTATAAAGGACTTATAAACACAACACCAAAGAAATCCCAAGCAATCAAATTAAAAAATGAGAAAAGGATCTGAATAGTACTTCTCCAAAGAGAATATACAGATGGTCAATTGACATATGAAAAGATGCTCAACATCACTAATCATCAGAGAAATGCCAATTAAAACCACAATGAGGTATCATCTTACTCCTGTCAGAATGGCTATCATCAATAAATCAACAAACAAGTGTTGGTGAAGATGTGGATAAAAGGGAACCCTTGTGCACTGTTGGTGGGAATGCTCATTGGTGCATCCCCTGTGAAAAGCAGTATGGAGTTACCTCAAAAAATTAAAAATGGAACTGGCTTATGACCCAGGGATTCCACTTCTGGGAATATATCCAGAGAAACCCAAAACACTAATTCAAAAGAATATATTTACCCCTTTGTTCATTGCAGCATTGTTTACAATAGCCAAGATTTGGAAGCAGCCCAAGTGCCTATCAGTAGATGAGTAGATTAAAAAAGATGTGCTACATTTACACAATGGAATACTACATGGATATAAATAAAGAAGGAAATCTTACCTTTTGAGACTACATGGATGGACCTTGGGGATATTAATACTAAGTGAAATAAGCCAGTCATAGAGAAACAAGTGCCATTGAATTTCACTCATATGTAAAATCTAATGAACAAAATAAATTAACAAACAAAATAGAAACAGACTCAGAGATAGAGAACAGACTGACAGCTATCAGAGGGGCGGGAGTTTGGAGCTAGAGGGGGAGGGTGAGGGAATTAAGCAAAGAAAAAAAAGAAAGACTCATGGACACAGACAACAGTATTGTGATTGCCAGAGGGAAAGGGGAATAGAGAGGTAGAAGAAGGGAAAGGGGGGATAAATGGTGACGGAAGGAGACTTGGGGTGGTAAACACCCAATACAATATACAGATGCTGTATTGTAGAATTGTATACCTGAAACCTACATAATTTTATTAACTAATGTCACCCCAATAAATTCATTTAAATATATCTACTCTATATATCTGTAAATTTTTCCATTTTCATTTTTTATGCTTTGTACTTTTATCTCTTAATTTAGCTTATGGTTTTCTATTTTTTCTCTCAAAACAAATGCCTTTGAGTCTGCCTCTTTTCCTTATCTATATGTTTCTTTATGTAGTTTTCCTATTTTCTTATTTATGTAATTCTTTGATTTCTGTTTTGATTATTTATCATGTAAGTACTTAAGAATATGAACTTTTCTCTGAGAACACTTTAGCTATGGCCCATAGATTCTGACATGTAGTGTTTTCAAAGTGTATGTCATTCATTTATAGCTTGAAGTGCATTGTACTTGGAGAATGTTATTCATATAATTTCCACTTTAGTGTATCTGGCCCCCTTTCTTCTGTCATTCTGTGGAATCCAGGGAAGTTCCCCAGACAGCTCACACACCCCTTCCCTGATCCAAATAAAGGATTGTTAATTTTGTCCCTCAAGATTCACCACATACTTTGTAATTTCAGCATCTTCCATAACTCTCATTTTCTCCTCTTTTGGCACGTCTTCCTCGTGGTTCAGCTTTACAGACGCTCCCTCCTTCTGTCAGAAATGGAGCTTGTGTTCTGTCTTTCGTTTTCCTTGTTGTTTTGGGTGATATCCAAGAGAAAAGGGGGTCAGGAACTTCTTTACTCTGCCATCTTATAACTGGCAGGCGTGGGCATGCTGTTCTGCGGAGGACTTTGGGAGGTCATCAGTTCCACACTCATGCCTGCAGGCATCCCATTAAACCAGACTCATCTACCAAGCCTGGTCAGATGGAATCTTTCAATGTGTGTTCACTCTTAACTCAGACAAATCAGATTCATCTCCCTCAGTTGCTTCTCCAAAAACTAGTTGCTTTGCATTTTCCCCCTTATATTTCTCCTCAGCTCTTCAGCCTCTGGGGAAGGAGTATTTGAGCTGAATCCTCTGAGAACATTCTAGGTGAGGGGAGAGCATGTGCAAAGGGCTGGAGGTAAGAAAGAGTCTGCATGTTTGGGGCACTGCAAGAGGGCCAATGTGAGTGGCTCATCGCAGTGAGGAAGAGGAGGGTGAAGAGGACAGGATAGTAAGCCATAGTAAGAAGTGAGGATTTTTTTTAAAAGCTATTAATCTTGCTTACCTGTACCTGTTGTACATCAGAGTCATTAGGAACATTGTTAAGGCTTGACTAATGATGGGGATTAAAAATTCCACAACAGGGAAGTTTTTCAGGGTTGGGGATGTTTGCTTTTTTTTTTTTTGAGATCACACAAAGTGGGTATTTCTCAACAGGGTGGTCCTGCTGGGATGTCCTTCTTTGCCCGCAGACCAAGGAATGTGCAATTCTTAAATAAATGTGGTTTTTAGTCACCGCTTGAGTAACCCACCTGCTGTCAGGTGGCCTCCTCCTGTTGAAGGCTCCCCTGCCAGTTCTTGGCACTCACCCTCTGAGGAATAGCAATAGAGGGATCGTAATGAATTCTGTGAAATTACATGTGTAGATACCATTCATCCCTGTGTAGGAGGCAACTAACTTTTAAGATGAGGACCCCATTTTACCTAACAAGGGCATTTGGTTCTCTTTTTCCCTTCTGCTTCTTAGCACCTTTCAAGTGGTAAGTGTAATGAAAATAAAAATATGTATTAGCCACTTGTCACTAGCTCTTTAACAGTGTGTGATGGTTGGAAGCTTTAGGATAGTAGGGGATAGTGCCAGATCCAAAGGCTTCTCTCCTGTTACCACTCCACCCCACCCCACTGCAACAACTGGTCCTGCTGGAAACTCCCTGTGACACCTCTGATAGCCTCTGTGCTCACCCCGTTCCTTGTCCTCATCATTTTCACTTCTGCTGTCTGCTTCTTGCATGTTGATGCTCGGCAGGCTCTGTCTTCTGTTCTTATTCTCTTTGGGCTCCGAGTTGTGCCTGGTGGCCCCGTCCATGTACATAAGGAGAACTATCACCCAGGTCTGTGTTCTCCTGCTTGGAACTCTGTTGGGCACCTGAACTGAATTATCTCCCAGCATATCAGCATCCCCAGCGCCCTGCACTCGGCCAGTTCCACATGCAGCCTGCTGATGAGAGTGACACCACCAGCCACATAGTCACTCAAGGCCAAAACCTAGGAGTCATCTTTCATATCACCCTCTCTCTCCCTTACCTCACATCTCATCAGTTACAAATCCTGCAGACTCTGCCTAGAAAACTTCTCTCTATTCTCTTCCTCCCTCTCTACTTCCATTATCACTACCTAATTCAGACCAAATTCATCATTGCTCCCCTGGACACTTAAAACAACCCTTGAGCTCGTCTTCTTGCCCACAGTCTTTGTCTGCACCTCTCCACCACCACCTTCCACCCTATGGCACAATTATCTTTTAAAAATGGCCTCATCCTTCCACTACCACCTCTCCCCAAAGACCAAGGATCAGAGGGGCAGTGACATGTTATGCCAGCCACTATGATTAGAGGGTGACCAAAGGTCCTTTGTTTCCCTTCCTTGGTTGTATGTTAACCTCTCGAAAATGAGACACAGCTGCAGGGAAAACCAGGTCACTTACATGTCTGTCACTGGGACAGAATGAGGGCCAGAAATAGAATAATCTTGAGTTATAGAAGAGAAGTTTATCATTCTAACACACCTGAAGGCTGCACTAGTTCTTTTAATATGTTTGTCTTCACTAGATGGAAAAGCCCTGAGGGTTCATGTCTAACTCATCTGTGTGATCACTGAAACTGACTCAGGGCCAGGAACATAGCAGGCAGTCAATATACATGTGTAGAATTTGGAGAGGGAGGAACTTGGAGGGAGGGAAGAGAGAGATAGAGATAGAGAGAGTTAGAGAGAGAGAGAGAGAGAAAGAGAGAGAGAGAGAGAGAGAAAGCATGTGAGCTGCTCTTCTCTGAGTATAAGAATTGCAGATTATTATTCAAGCACTTCCAACAAGAGCATAAACTGGGTACTTTTCAGTGGATCAGCTCTTGGGTTGGCAAGGAAGAACCTAGATAAGGCCGAGCAGGGCTCACTCCAATTATGTATTCCTTCTCATTAATGGGGAGGAAATTATCGTTGGCCATGCATATAACTGTGAACTGGAGCATGCAGTCCTGGCTAATACTAATGCAATGAAGCGGGTCTGTCCTTTGGCTCTAGCATCCCCTGCCCTAAATGGAAAAGCTAAGGGCAGCCTGGGGAGCCTCAGCTTTCCTCCAGACTTCCCACACTGCTCTCCCTCTAGGTAGTGGTAGACGTCTGGAGCGTTACTGTGACTTGTGTTTGTTCTCAGTCTTCCTCGAGACAGACGTTTTTGCTCATAATCCCAGAGATTTATTTAGAATGCTCAGTCTTGCCCCATATCCTACTGTTTTTGGTCTTTGTAAGCTGGCCAATTTGTTTAAAATTTATTACCTTCCCTAACCTTAATGTGGCATCACTTGCATTTTCAATAGGCTTTCTATTACATAGAAGTCCTGCAACATATAAAAAATGTATTTTTAAAATATCAGGTTCCAGGCTATGGACAATGTCCATAAACCCACATATCACTTAAGCAAATTGCCAGAACTCTTTCCCCAGGAGCGATTGTTTAATGAGCAAGATACCTAATTACTCAATGACAGCATAGGTATGTGACAGGCAGCGGTCCACAGGTAACTGAGGTAATTTGGTAGTTACCATGCTGCACAAGTTCTCACCAACTCTCATAGGCCGAGTTCTATGGCTGAACATCCAACCTGACCCCACGTGTGGTGGACGCTGCTGCTGCCTTGACCAGGTCCCCTTTACTAGGCTAGTCATTGGGGTTGGCCGCTGATGGCTCTCAGCTGCTCCCGCTCCAGAGAATTGTTCCAGGTGGAACAGGAGCGACTTCCACTGGGACTTTATGCCTCCACCCACCCATCCTGCATCCCATGATTGACTGACATGGACCTACAGAAGAGTGGATCCTCACCATAAGCAGGGACCAACTCTGTGGTGCACCTCATGGCCCAGAGCTCCAGCTGAGACCATGTTCCCGCTCAGCTTCTTCTCTAGCCCCACCCTGCTTCCTTCACTCCCTTTCTCCTGGGATCTCTGTCTCTATAAACCATGTGAAGGCAAGATACTGGCTCAGGATCTGTCTTTAGGGTACGTGACCCAAGACATCACTCATGTACTTTCCACAAGAGGAAGAAAAGTGTAACCCGAAGGTTAGGTGGTGGAGCAAATTAATCAAAAGGGGACAACAAGAAATGATGTAGGATTGGAGCAACACTTCTTCATTTCCACCTCTTATCTCAATTCAATTCCTCAGCCATTTTTTGAGCAACCAACCCCTCACTGTCGGACATTTCGGTTATTTTCAATATCTAGCCATTATAAATAATGCTGCAGCAAGTACTCTCAAACATAAATCTTCAATTGCATCTCAACTCTGATTTTTTTTTATTTTTTTGGCTAAATTTAAATAAGGGAAATTACCGAGGCATGAAAGGTATAAGTAGTTTTCAAACTCCTGATACATAATGTCAGATTTCTCCAGAAATGGGATAATCACTCACTCTGTTATCCTTGATATGAAGATGGCCCATTTTATAAATCTGCTATCATTATTAGTTTTAAGAAAAGTTTGACACTTCCAGGGGAAGATAGTTTCTAGGTTTAATTTAATTTTCTTTGAGTACTTATGAGGTTGGCTATTTTCTTTTTATGGTTATTAGAAATGTTAATTACTTTTCTTGTCAATTGTCTGTACATGTCCTTGCTTATTATTCTGAAGGACTATTTTTCTTCTATTTGCCCTTAATGGTAATAGCTCATTTTAACAAACTCTTGCAATGTGCAAGTCATGGAGCTAAGTGTTTTGCATATATTATTTTGAATCATTTCAGTGTAATCATTACTTACATTTTACTATATTTTATTTAATTATGATCAGGTCAATGCTAGTTCATATGGCTCCTTAAGACAAGTGAGGAAATGTGCCCACTATCTCAGGTAGGAAAATATAGTCATGCTCAGGGGTTATGACTTGGTAAGTGGAAAGGGAGCTGGATTTTAGTTTCCAGTTGTTCCCTCCACTGTGCTCTCTTGTGCAATGAACAGCCCACACAACTGTACATGTTGTTCTTAAGTTTCACAATAACTCTCTGTAGTAGGAATTATTTGGTCTATTTTGTAGGTAAGGTCATTGAGGCTCAGGCAATTTTTAAATTGACTTGTCCAAGGTCATACACCTATACAGTAAGCCAGGATTTGAGTACAAACCTGGGTGATACCAAAACCAGAACCTCTAGTCATGGTGCTATGCTGCCTTTGTGTAGCATGCCTTAGCCTAGTGGCAGAAATACATTTTTAAAAACTATTTTGTCTTTTAGCTTAATTTTTGATGTACAGAAGATTTAAGTGTTTATGTATTCAAATTAAGCTATCCTTTTTTGTTCAAAAATTTTTTTGGTTTTGGTTTTATGTTTAGAAAGTGATGATTTTTTGGGTTTATAAGTCTTTTCTTTGACTTGCTACCCCAAATTAGGAGCTATTTCAGCTAAAAATATTCAACATGGTATTTCAAAGTCAGTATAACATTGCTCAATATTTCTACAGGTTTCCTTTTGAGAATTGTACAGTTTTTGCCTGAACAGGTGGTCCAACTAGTACATCTTTTTTAGAAGTCACATTATATTGCATCAACTTACAAACGTTTATTCATACGCTTGCATAAGGTGTCATGTTAGGGAGTAAAGCAGTTTCCCTTAACACATTGTACTTCAGAGTCAACAAGGTTTAACACAGAAAAGAGGAGCTCTGTGAAGATCAGAATCATGAGTTTAGACGTGTCTTTGAGGATTTCATCTGCTGTGTACCAATCATACCTCGATGATGATTTTGAGAATGAACTGTTCTTCCTTCCAACTCCAACCCAAGCATTCTGAGTTTTAGCTTATGAGCAATGAGGATGACAGGATGGAGTAATAAAAGGTTAATTTACATAAACATAAAAAAGGAGCAATGAGGAATCATGGATACGTTTTCAGCAAAGAAGTTATACAATTTGCCATTTCAGCTTGTCACAACAAATAACAATGCCCTCCAGGGATGACTTTTTCTTCTCTCCACAGGTACATTAATATAACCAAACAATGTAAGAACAATAATGCTATATTCACTTAGGAGGCACACAGAAGTGATGGCCAGCTAATGTTTGTGGAGCATCCACTATGTGTCAGCTACTATATCAAGGGCTAAACATATCTCATTCGATACTCATAACACCCCAGGCAGCTGAACCTGCTTCATCTTTATCTGTACTGATGAGAAAACGAAGGCAGAGGCCATGACTGCATCATTAGGAAGTGGTAGATCTGGGATTTGAACCAAGGAAGCCTAATGTTGTACCACGCCCTTAGGCAACATGCTGTCCTGTGCTGTGGACATTAGCCCATTACATTCTAATCAGAATTTGAGAAGGTTTTTCAGACAGATTGGTTTTCCCTGAAACACAGTCCCAAGAAGATGCAGACCAGAGACATAAATGGGCAAAGTTCAGAAAATAGGAGGAAGGCCTCATTTTGGGGCTCAGTCACCATGTGGAACCTATTTTGACGTTCATATATCTTTCTAGGTTTTAATGAAATATTTTCTGAAATGGTCCCAGACTCCCAGCCTTGTTTGTGTTTTTTTTTTTTTTTTTTTTTTTTTGCCAAATACAAAACCCTACAAAGAACCCCTGTCCTTCACTTTGGGTTTCCGTTGTTGATTTTCTCCTCCTTCACTTCTGATTCCTCCTCCTTCCCTGACCACATTCCTGCTTTTCCCGCAGGGTCTCACTTCCTCTTTTGTGTGTGTGTGTGTGTGTGTGTGTGTGTGTGTGTGTGTGTGCATAAGGCAAAGATAAAATCAAGCCACAGAAAGGAAAGTCTGCTACTGTCTACTACAGGAACCGTGTTAAATACGCCTCCTATAAGAGCGAAAACTGACACAGAGTCTTCCTGCCAGGATCCCCAGGGCGCCTGCAGCTACACCACCAGGGCTTTCAGGAGCCAGGCCCATTACAGGAGCCAATCAGTCACAGGCATTATTGCACATCCACAGAGATGGGGCCCACTTCGGAGAGGGCTGCTTGCTCTGACCTTATTTCTAGTCCTCCGGCACCTCAGGCTGCTGGGCTTCTATCCATATTGTACCCTCTACCTGGAGCCCTCCTCTCACCCCCTCCATTTTAGCTCTTGCATTTACTAGTCTCCTTTGTGCCAAACACCTTACAGCCACTCTCTACAATCTATTCAAAGGAATTTTTTTATTGAGACATAATTGGCATACACTATATTAGTTTCAGGTGTACAACATAATGATTTGATATTTGTATACATTGTGAAATGATACCACAATAAGTCTAGTTAACATCTGTCACATAGTTACACATAGTTACAGAATGTTTTTCTTGTGATGAAAGCGTTTAAGATTTATTAGTAACTTTCAAGTATGCCATGCGGAATTATTAACTGTAGTCACCATGGGTACATTACACCCCTATAACTCACTTATTTTATAACTGAAAGTTTGTAACTTTTGACTCCCTTCACTCATTTCACCCGGTCCCCACTCTTGGTCACTAATCTGTTCTCTGTATCTTTGAACTTGTGTTTTTGTTTCTTACTGTTTTTAGATTCCACATGTAAGAGAGATTGTGCAGTATTTGTATTTATCTGTCTGGCTTATTTCACTTAGCATAATGCCCTCATGTTGTTGCAAGTGGCATAATTTTATTTTTTTATGGCTGAATAATATTCTCGGGTGTGTGTGTGTATGTGTGATTTCCTTTATCCATTCATCTTAGGCTGTTTCCATATCTTGGCTGTTATGGATAATGCTGCAATAAACAGGGGGTGCAGATATCTTTTTGAGTTAGTGTTTTTATTTTCTTCAGATAAATACTCAGAATTGGAATTGCTGGATCATACGGTAGTTCTATTTTTAATTTTTTTGAGGAATTTCTATACTGTTTTTTATAGTAGTTGCAGTGATTTACATTCCCACCAACAATGCACAAGGATTCCCTTTTCTCTACATCCTTGCCAGCTCTTGTTATTTCTTGTGTTTTTGTTAACAGCCTGGAAAGCCTGTTTAATAGTGATGACATCACACTTGAGTTTTGGAATATTAACTCTTGCTGCCAAGTGGAGAGCATTGCAAATCTGTCAACTTCTTGCCATCTCCATGGCTACCACCCAGTTCTAAGCCACAAGCACATCTTGCCTGAACTACTATAATAGCCTTCCAACCAATCTCCCCACCTATAGTCTCCTCATGATAGAAAGGGTCATCTTCTCAAAACTTAACTGGATTATATTACACCAAAGGCTCCTCAATATACGTAAGATTAAACTCAAACACATTCTATGACTTACAAGGCTCGACACCCCCTAGCTCGAGCATCCCACTTAGACATTGCCGGAAATATCCTCTTTCTGATCTTTCTCATCAGACTGTAACTTTCTGGAGGGCTGGGGCCATGGCTGTTTGGTCCACCACTGTCAGTGATTCCCTGTCTAACCTCATGCTTGGCATTAGCAGACGTTTCAGTAAGTGTTTCTTAAGCTGAATTCAAATTAGATGGAACCGAACTTGGACAGCTAAGGATTTCTGATCTGCCTATCTCAAAGATTAATGGCCTCCATTTATATGCACAGGCAGTGCCTACTTCTCCACCTGCTGCATTTTTCTCCTTTCTTTATTTTATCCGTCTGCATGGACCCCTAGGCTTTACTTCTGGCTTCTCGGGCCCTTCATTCTACCGTCTGGTTTGTGTGACAGGTTCTGCCCGTGCTACCCACGTTTGGTGGAGCCTTGCCTGGTCTGCCTAAGGATGATCAGCACCATAACATCTGTTTCCGGGAATGTACTGCATTTTAATTGCCTCTTAAAAGCAGAGGCATCCTGTACTGAGTTACCTTTGGGGGATTTGGTGTGAAGTACTATCGATTGATTTATAATTCATAGTCTACTCACTTCTGAAAAAAAAATACCTTGAAGCTGCTGGTGAACAGTGCAAGTGTATGTTAGAGAAGAAACAGTTGTGGTCCTTGATTTGAAGTCTTGGTTGTCTCTAACTCACTGTGTGACCTTGGGCAACTCATCTGACCTTCTGGGCCTTGGTCTTCCTCATCTGTGAAATGGGAGACTGAGTATTCTGAGTGGGTGGAGGATATATATATATATTTATGAGGTGATGTCCACAGTTTGCTCTTGCACAGCCTTCTATGATGCTGTGAGTATGGATGTGGCAGAAACCTTGTTTGATATGCACAATTACAAGACAGAAGCTACAGAAATGAACTGTGGAAACCCAGGAGGAGAGCTCACTTATGAAAAGTAACCTTTTAATCTATTCTGCACTGTGGCATGTTTGTATTGATTGACAAAACGCTTTGGTAACCCACTAAATGCTGGCATCAATTGTATTGCTAGCACATTTCAGACCTGTTAGCCCTTGAATATGATCTGACTTTATTATTTTCCTCTCTGCTTTTGTTTTTAATAATGACGACACCCCCCAGATAGATAAAGACATTTTAATAACTCTCTTTAGCAAAAATGTGTTCTGGCACCTGCATCATTGCTGACAGCCAAGAGCATCCATACCATTTTCAGAGATCATGCAGAGAGAAAGCCAAGTTAGCTTCTAAAGCAAAGTTATGGCTATAATTTTCCTCAATTGCAGTCTAGTCTCATTTGATTTGTGCCCAAGGGTACTTCAATTGGATTGATTTCCACCAGTTGGAATATCTTACTACAGCTGGAAGCCTGAAATGGAGCTCACTTCACTGATACTATTAGAAACCAATGTATTTGGTATACGGAGTGATCCAGGAGTCTGTCTCCAGATTTGGGATGAGTAGGAGGATTGGGTGGGTAGACAGCAACCTGAAATTGTATGGTATGTTACTTCAGTATAAGAAATCTCCAGGTGCAATCACAGCTTTTCCCATTTAAGGGTAATTCACATAATTTTCTTAATTTTTATGACTGGAAAAAAGCAATGACCATTATGATGAGAAAAAGAACTGACATGAGCATTTGTCTATAGGAAATTCCTATAATTATGTATGTTAATCAGTCAGCATTCTGCCTTCTTTCTATTTTTAGCCAAAGACCAGCATCCTCACAAACATCTTTCCCACAAATTCCTGTGTGCTCTTTTTGCCAAAAATTGCAAAGTCCATTTTAATCCACAGTTTAATAAAAATGAATCTCCAACACTGTTCCCAAGCCCATTGCATCTCAGACAAGCACACAGGTCATACATCAAATCCAGACGGTCCCTTAGCACTAGGCTGCTGGCACCATTCCACGGGAAAGTGAGTGACCAATTGAGCTGCTCTAAACTGGCATCTGCTGGATGCTTCCTTTCCCTCCCTTCTTATTTTATAATAGAGAAAACAGATGCCAAAATAGATTTGTATTCATGAATCTTTCGTCACTTGTCAGGATTATTTTCTTGTTCATCTGAAGTTGTATAAATTCATCCAGAACATTAAGTTCCTAAAGGTAGTTTTGTTCCCTTGAATCCACTATAAAGGATTTGCAAAAGAAAAAAAATAGAATTATGGTACAGAATGGAAAAACGATTGATGAACATATAGAGCCATGCAGGGTATATATTTTAAGAAACAGTTTTCAAAGCGGAATCCATCACGGCAGAGCCGTGAAGTGTATATTCTATCACAGAAGTTCTAGACTGTAAAAATCAAGATGGTTATTTTTTTCTCCTTTAAAAAATATTCCATTCAGGATATAAAACCAGAAGCATTTTTCTTAAAAGTGCTAGCTGGTGATAAAACTAACACAATAAAAAGCCCACCTAACTTATTACTTGTGGCAGTGGACATATAGAGAAAGGCAGATGGAAAAAAATTATTTTCTCAAATCCTATGTCAAAATAATCTACAATTTTTGTATGGGTGGAGAAGAGGACTAAGAGAGATGGCAGAATTTGTGTATTGGTCAGTATGGGTTAAGTTATGCTGTGGTAACCAAGAGCTCAACATCTCAGTAACTTGTAATAACCAATTTCTTTCTTGTGTGTTCTACATGACCATGGGTTGTCTGTGAGGGTGTTTATAGATGAGATTCAGATTTGATTCAGTAGACTGAGTAAAGAGATCCATACTCACCAATGCAAGTTGGCATCATCCACTCCATTGGGGGCCCAAATGGAATAAAAAGGTAAAAGAGGGGCAAATTCTCTCTGAGTTGGGATACCCATCTTCTCCTGCCCCATGGACATCAGAGCTCCTGGTTCTCAGGTCTTTGACTTTGGACTGGGTGTTACACCACTGGCTTTGTATTCATCTATCATCTAGCCCAGCAGTTCTCAACCTGTGGGTTGCGACCCCTTTGGGGGTCAAACGACCCTTTCACAGGGGTCGCCTAAGACCATCGGAAAACACATATATAATTACATATTGTTTTTGTGATTAATCACTATGCTTTAATTATATTCAATTTGTAACAATTTAAATACATCCTGCATATCAGATATTTACATTATGATTCATAACAGTAGCAGAATTACAGTTATGAAGTAGCAATGAAAATAATTTTATGGTTGGGGGTCACCACAACATGAGGAACTGTATTAAAGGGTCGTGGCATTAGGAAGGTTGAGAACCACTGATCTAGCCCATTGGTTCTTTTCTCTGGAGAATCATGACTAATACAGAAGGTGATTCTAGGAATCACAAGTGCAGACTTGGAAAAGTGGGACATGCAGAAGAGAAAAACTAATAAAGAGTTAATGAGCCAACTGGGGCTCAACCTTATTGGGAACCTTTCGAGAAACTGTGTGGGACTCATTTAAAAATTATCCCCCTGGAGGACATGGAAGCTGAATATTTAGTCATTGAGTATCTATCACAATAACTAACAATGCCTATTACAGTGAGTAATGACCACATCAGTTGAGAGTTATTACTTCTAGGACATTAATTTCTTCACTCTTCTGGGTGTGACACAGCTGAGCAAGTTTCCTTGGAACCTCAGGTGGAGAAGTCAAAGGATGCTTGAACTCAAAGGGTGGAAAGCTCAGCCTGCTGGAAACTCTGTACCACAGCTGTGGTGGACTTAGAGGTAGGCAGAAAGGGGTCTTGACAGCATCTGCGAAGACATATGTAGAGAAACAGGAGCAGGAATTGAAAAGACACAGAAGAGCATGAAGCAGAATTGCCATAAGTGAGCAGAAAGTATCAAGAAGCTAGTGCTGGGAGCAAGAAGATGCTGTGAAATAGAAGAAGACATAAAGTAGGGAAAAATATATATACAGGGTGGGGAAAAAGTAGGCTTATAGTTGTTTGTATGGAAAATAATACAATAATTAAGAAATAATAGAAATAATAATACTCTGTATTGAATAGCTAGTTAGATCATTGACAGATTAGTCACTGGAAAGTTTGAGGACCAAAGAAAGTTTCGTTCCACAGTGGTGTTTATTTAGCAGGGGTGGGACTTGCTCAGGAACCCTAAAGGGATTGCCTTGAAGATGAATGTAATGACAATATTCTTTCTTGGTAACTAGTGCAACATCATACCATAAAATATTCCAAAGTTCCCTGTCTATTCTCTCCTCTTTCAAAATACACCGGGGCAGTGTTCCATTCCCATGGTGCTTATCTAAGGTGTTCAAGGTCAGGTTTATGGGAGCTGCGATGGGCTTATTGGCTTTTTCATGGAGAACCCCTGAAGATACTGCTGTTGCAGTTTGGGCTCTGGGGGAAGCAGTGGCTGAGATAAAGTTAGGAGAGAAAAAAGTATATTGGGGAGTTATACCTGTGAAAGAAAAAAATATGAATGAAGTAGGATAGGATTTGCAGTGGAAGTCATCAGACTCTGATGCAGAGAGGATAAAGCTTTTGCCAGCCCAGAGGGGAACTCCAGAACAAAGATGACCACCCCAACATTGTGTGTGTGTGTGTGTGTGTGTGTGTGTGTGTGTATTGGGGGGGGGTCCTGTTTTAGGTGGCAAAGACTAGATCCTATAAGACTGTTTTTTTAAAAAAATATATTTTATTGATTTTTTACAGAGAGGAAGGGAGAGGGATAGAGAGTTAGAAACATCGATGAGAGAGAAACATCGATCAGCTGCCTCCTGCACACCCACTACTGGGGATGTGCCCGCAACCAAGGTACATGCCCTTGACCGGAATCGAACCTGGGACCCTTCAGTCTGCAGGCCGACGCTCTATCCACTGAGCCAAACTGGTTAGGGCCTATAAGACTGTTTTGCTCAGTTATTGCCTGGGGGCCACCCTGAAAAGAGCACAACCTAGGCTTGAACGTGGAGGCAGACTCTAAAGACATTCTCAGAGAGAGAGCTGAGTGGTGCATCCCCGTGTCTGCCACATTGATTGACAAAGGAAAAACTGTATCATGTAGAAACTTCAAGGCCTGTGGTGAGCTTCGAAGGGAGAGATCTTTCGTGTTCATAAATGTTTAGTCGGAGTCTACTTTGTGCTGGATGCTTTTACCAAGCAGTGTTTGCTGACACTTGGAGCAAAGGAAGGGAAAGAAAAAAGAGATCACTTTTTTTGTTGCTCCCTTCCCACTCCTTGTCTATTGTTTGGTTGTCTTGCTTGGCAGACTATTTAAATGCTGCTTATCTGTCAAGGCTCAGATCAGAATTGTCATGGTGACAAAATATTTAAAATTGGATTCTCCCATAAAATCCAAGACTTATGTGAAAGCCTGTGCCCTCGAATCGCCAGTGCTGGCCAGCCTTGTGGATTTTCTATAGGTAGAAATTGCTTTGTTTTTGTTTGGTCTGACCAGCACCTTAACCTATTTTATGTTTCCTGACACAATGACTGTTTAGCCACTGGGGCAAGGTGTGACCTTAATGCTCCCATTACATCTCAGTGGATTTACCTGGATCAAGTCTTTACATTTTTAGCCTGTTCTATCTTGACACATATTGACATCTATCTTTCCTCCCTTCATAATAAAGATTCAGAGAAGAATTTTGTTTTTTAATGTTTTGTGTGATTTTTTAAATTCCTTCTCTAAATCTTTTCTTCTGCACCATTCTCCTTGGTGCCTCCCCCCCCTCCCCCAATGGCTGCAAGAATCTCTCTGGTCCCACATGCCCGCACGCTCTCTAAGAATCTTGCCCCTCCCTTGTTAAGAAGTGGAGCTGAATTCCATTCCCTTTACATCTCAGTGGGCTTGTAATTGCTGCTATCCATAGGAGGCAGCAGAAGTGATGCTTTGTGACCTCGAGGCTGCATTAGTTAAGGCCATGCAGCTTCATGGTTCTTTTGGGAACCTTACACTTGGAACCCAGCCACCATGCTGTGAGGGAGCCCAAGCATCCCACGGAGAAGCTCGTGTGGAAAGGAGCTGAGGCCTTAACTCCCAGCCCTGGTAGATCTCTCAGCTCCTTTCCAAGCTGCCAATCATAAGAATGAGCTGCCTTAAAAGGAATCCTTCGGGCCATAGTCAGGCTGATCAGGCTGAAGCCATGGGAATCAGAGATGGGCCTTCCTCACTGAATCCTACACAAATCACAGATGTGTAGGCAAAACAAATGGTAGTTGCTCTTTGAAGTCACTGTGTTTTCAAATGATTTGCTACACAGCAATAGTAACCAGAATACTAGAACCTTCACTTTGTGACCTTAAATGTGATATATTTCTGCCCTTTTAGTGACTGCTACGATGGGTAATTTTATTATATTGCACTGTGCAGTGATCTCAAGGGAAGATGACAAGCAAGTTAATTTTTAAATGATTGCAATGTAGACTTTCCGGAAATGCTTTTTCAGAGTGGTGGTAGCTGAGGAGTCACATTCTCTTTTATTCTTCCATTGATGTTCAGGAGTCGGTAATGTTCCTCTGGTCTTTTTCATTGATGGATACATCTTCACAACAAGTTTTGGGAGATTTACATGATTATGATGAGAACCAGTGTCATCTTTCATGATGCTGTTTTTCTAAGGACCTCTAAAAGTAAGAATTCATATTTTTTAAATCTGCCCTAGATTTCTGCGAAGCTCTGACTTCTAGGAATACTCTCTTCTTCCACTTTACTTACCCCAGGATTTTCCTAACTCTATTCTGTGGGGCCCTGTTCCCTTGAACATTAACAGGTTTTTTGCAGATAGGCGAATTAGTTTGGGAAACACTGCATACTTTATTATTCTCTTAGAGATTGATGATGCTCATTAGCATCTAAGAGTCACGCAGTAAAGAGTCTCGTTTCAATTATTTATTCATTCACACAGCATTTATTGAGCACCTCTCTGATTCAGGCTTTGTGCAGGTGCTGGGTGTACAGCAGTGAACAGACGTCCATGGTCCTCCCCTGAACAATCTGGTAGGGAAGACAACTAATTTATAATCACAAATTGCAACGTCTACTATGAAGGAAAAGAACTATTGGACATGGGAGAGAATGGTAGGTGGTCTACATTAGAGAGAGTGACAGGAAAAGCATCTCCGAGAAAATGATGTTTCAGCTGATACTTGATGGAAGAGCTGGTGTTGGCCAGTTGAAGAGTTTTCTAGGCAGAAAAAGGAGCACACACAAAGGCCATGAGGCAAAAAAAAAAGACTTTGGCAATGAGAACAATGCTGACAATGGAGGCAATGAGGAAAGGCCAATGTGAGGAGAGGAGAGCATAGGGTGAGTTAGCTCAGCCTTTTGCAAATGGCAGTAGACAGGTGCCAGGGAGGCCTGCCTGAAAGGGAGGAAGCCCAGAGCCCAGAGATCATGTGTTTGTAACAGCACAGAATGGCAGAGAGGCTGGTAAGACCACACCAAACTTTAATGTGCACACACAGGAGATTCTGATTCAGGAGGCCTGGGGTGAGACCGGAGACTCTGAAATTCTAAGTTAAGGTTTGTGTGGGGAGCATATGCCTGGACAGACAGAACTCCGTCTTCAAAGAAAAGATGTTGAAAGCAAGAATGAAGTTAGACAGCCCTTCAAATGGTTACAAAATTACCCCTGGAACGAGATGATAGAGATCATACATCTAGGTCTTACTGTTTAAGTGCTGGTTGGTGCCCATATGCAATAATGTAAAGGTCTTCTTGGCAATTAAACTTTGTTATTATAGCAATTCTTTCTCTAGATTTAGCCTTCGTATGTTTTCCTTGAACTTTCTGCCAATTCTTCCTCAAAATGTGGTATTGCAGACAGGAGCTGCTTGGAAAAAGATCCTTTGCCTTTGAAGCCTATTTATCTTCCAGGCGCTAAAATAATAATTTGCGATGTCTCTCATAGAGTTTAAATGAATGAATAAATTTAGCTTTTATGTTATTGTGAAGTTTATATTGTCAGCTGTAAAGTGGGATTTTTATAGTTCTGTGGACTTAGGCAAGAGTAGATGTGTATCAAAGCTAATAAAGATTTTGGCTTTTATGTGTTAAAAATGGAAAATTTACAATATACTCATAATGCAGGAAATGACATCTTTTAGTAGAGATTAAGTGAATAAAAGCACCTTTTAACATAACATAAATTTAACATTTTCATTATTTTTCTCCAAACGTGGCACTGTGATAGCTCACTTGGTACTGTGGTGATGTTAGCTTTGGTTAGTAATTAAATATGGTTCTGAGAACTTTTGTTTCCCAGTAGATTTCTCAAAATTAGCTCCAGGTCTCTATATTCTTGTTATCTAGTGCATAGTAGGCCCATAGTATATATGTTGAACCAACACATAACTTTGGGTCTGTCAGGTTCCAAGAGCTGACATTTGCAAAAATAAGAAGACTTGGTAATATGATTCCTTAAATATGAGGTATGAGAGGGCAAGGAAGGGGCCCAATGTATATGAGCACCTACTGTGTGCCGGGCATTCCGATAGATGTTGTCAGAACACACTGTATCTGTGATGCTAACTTAGGTTCTGTGGAGTTATCTGTATCAATTTAACCTTTTCAGCCCTTTAAGAATGGGGGACAGACCAAATCCTATCAGAGCTAAGCCAGTTACTAGGAGAAATCACAAATAGTTAAAGTATTTCTAGGTTCTTGGTGGTTCCCTTATTTCAAGAACTTTCCAGGACAGGAAATGACCTTGCATTGTTCCCAGGGTTCATTCTAGTGGGACTAGCCTTGGAATAGTTTCTCGGTTATTGTCCAAGTTTCCTGGCTCATTTTAGAGTCACTTTTGGCCCAGGGAAGGCGAGGAAAAGCTCTGTCCCAGAAGTCCATGTCAGAGTTATGAACTCCTTTCTAACTATGTTCCAGGGTTACTCAGAGTGGCTTCTGTTTTAGGAAAGCCACTATCAAATCCCGCCTCGGTAAGCTTAGGCAATTTGCTTAACCTCTCCATGCAAATGAAAATTCTGATATCTAACTTGCAGGTGGAGAATGAAATGAGCTTATTCATATGTAAACAGCTGGCAGATTGTATCAGTTATCCATCATCACAATAATGCTTTGTAACAAATGACAGCAAAACCTCAGGGGCATATAATCATACGCATTTATTGCACAAGTGTTTGGGCCAGCTGGGGGTTGACTAGATGGTTTTGCAAATCTAGGCTGCGTTTGCTCATATGTCTGTGGCTTATCTAGCTGTCAGCTGGCTGATCTAGGGTGAAACAGCTGGGAACTCCTGCTTTGGTCCACGTGTCTCTCATTCTCTGTCAGGCTAACCTAGGCATGTTCCCATGGTGACGACGGAGGTATAAAAAAACAAGTCTCAGTGTGCAAGCCCGTTGCAAGCCTCTGCTTGTGGTACATCTGCTAACATCCCATGGGCCAATGTGAGCACATGAATCACATGAATGTCAAAGAGTGAGGCAGGTCACACTGTCCATGGAAGGAGGCCAGAGCAATCTATAGTGCAAAGGGCATAGATCCAAAAGGGGTGGAGAATTGGGGATGTTCTATAATATACCCCAACAGACATAGGGTGGTTTGAAAGAACAACTGTCAGATTTTTGGCTCTTCAGTATCTGAACTTCTTTTCTATGTTTGGGGTATTTCCCACCTTATAGTCTCAGGCAGAACCCATTTTCTCCTAATGAAGTGAAAAAAGTCTCAATACTTTCTTTCCCAGTGTTTTCGATGCATTTTGTGTACAACTCCATCATCTAGTCCCAACTATCCTGATATGCTTGCCTGGAAACCTAAATCTGGAGTTGGGATGCAAAGAAGCATGGAGAAGCTACACAGGTGATGGTGGCAGCGAAGGAAGCCAGGCACAGTTTCCGGGCAGAAGTGGCAGAGGTGTTAGTGGTGGATTCCCGTGAGTGGTAGAGTGATTGTGTCAGTGTTCCCAATGTGTAACCCTCTGTGTCAGTTTTGCAGTTCCCTTGCTAATGAGGCAGAGTCTGTTTCTTCACTTCTTAAACCAAGGTTGATCTTGTGACTTGCTTTGGCCAATAAGGTGTTGGTGTTTCCAGTTCTAAGCCTAGACCTCAAGAGGCATATGTGCCTGTGCAATTCTTTAGCTCCTCTGCCCTCACCATGAGAACATGCTGGGTCTCAATACCCTGGAGGATGAGAGCCATATAGCATAAGAAATGTCCAAACATGGAGAGAATTTTGATACAAGTTAACTTGAACCAAACTGATGACATATGCTGGGGAGCAAAATCTCAAATTCTCCAGAGAATAACAGTTTTACAGCTTCTTTTATGCATTTGAAATTTAAGGAGGGAACATAAGGAAGACTGGATAAATTGAGGTACAGATTGCATTACAGGACAGTTAACAAAATTGTGTGCTCTCTTGAGGATTAATACCCCTTTGAGGCGTATTGCTAATAGTATTTCAAAGGTGTGTTAAACTAGATGCACAATAACCATGGACAGGGTTGGCTTAAAACTTTTCACTAAAGAAGTTATAGACCTGAGGCATGACTACCCACCATGACCTGCCCAATTAGGAATTTCTGATAAGATCACCCTGTGAGATTCCTTTCCATAGAACCCTTGTTTTTCATCCACACGAGTCATCCCAGTCACTGCAACTGAAGCCAGCCTAGAAAAGCCAATAGCTGGCCAAGATGGAGCCTCATGATTGGCTCAGTCAAGATTGCAGTGCTTCTACCAGCCTCTGAGTGACACCAGGCACATGAGCAACAAACACTTATTATCATATGTCACTGCGTGTCTGTGGTCATTTGTTAGTTGGCATTATTATAAATTTAGCTAACTGATTCTCTGTGTCCAGTGCTAGACTAGTTGAGTGGTGGGATTTCAAATGGTTCTGGCTGCCTAGTGTCTCTTTGTCCCTGTCCATTTTTCAGAGCCTGGTCCTCCAGAATTCTTGGCAATTATGCAATTTACCCATTATCTTTTCAGCAAATTCCCTTTGTGCTTCCATCAGCCAGAGCCAATTTTTGTTTCTCATACTTAAGAACTATCTAGTACCACGCAAGTAGAGTGCTAGTTCTGATGATTGTTCTCCCATTTCTGCCTCTGTTTGCACTTATCTGCCTGAACTTGTTTCATTTCTGAATTAAACAGCCTCTGATAGTGTCTTCCCAAGAAGCCCCTCCTGACTAGTTGGGAAGTCCCAATTTTCCCTCGTATCTGTCTTCTCTGGGTGCTAGCATCTTCTCAGCCTCACTCGTTACTGTCTCCTGCCATTCTCTGAGCAACAGAAAAACAACTGCCATTGTTCTCATATAAGTGATTCATATGCTGGATGTTTACAGAACCATCGGTGTCCTTCATGTCAACATTGCCTATTATAGCGAGTGGCTGCAGATGGTGTTGATTTAACTGATTTTTGAACGCCATGTGGGTATTCACTTGATTCAGTTGAGTGGATCAGTCTTTTGATGATGACAAGCTAATTCAGATATTGGGTAGAGACAGGGAGTTCGTGGCCAGTCAAATTTACTTCAAAGGAGGTTGCCTGGGCTAAGCTGTGTCTCAGGCTTCTCTCAATGGAATCTAAGAAGTCTTCTGGAAGCACTGGCACATTGGAAAGGGTGGGGACCTTGGCATCAAAGGGCTGAGTTTGTATCCTGGCTCTGTGCCTTGGGCAAATAACTTAGCCTCTCCAAGTTCCAGTTTCCTGAGCTCTAAAATGGGGACTCAAGCCAATACTGTCCCTGTTCATTGGCCAAAGTTGTTGTGACAATCAAAATAAATTCTGCTCACGACCATGTTTGTAAGCTGTAAAGGACCCTGTAAGAGCAAGGGAGTAATGACAGACATTAACTGTTGGGCTCTTTTGACCCCAGGTTCACTCTTTTAGGGAGGTCAGGAGATAAGAGGTCAGTATAAGCCAGGAATCTGGAGTCAGTGTCCAGCTCATTACCTGGTAATACGTTCTAAGTCCTAGTCAGGAACCAGTGGCCACAGACCTGATTATCTTTGGCTGCAGACAGGGCATAGGGCAGGGTAATGCCAGCCAACTGGGCTCTCCAATTCTTCTCCAGCAAGAAGGTCAGTAGAGAGTGATGCTAAAGAGCGAGTCCTCTAAGTATAGTATGGAGTGAGAGTTAGAGAGGGCTATGTCAGATAGGAGTTGCTTATGGCCATGAGTAATAGAAGCCTGAAACAGAGTGGCTTGTGAGATAATAGAAAATATATATTAGTCTCTGCCCCAGGTTCTTCACACATCACTTCGTAATTTCATGGATGATAGGCATGTCTTTTGTTCTAATGAGGTGACTATGGGTGGACCTCCTGATGGTTCTGGATGAGGGCTGATCACCAAGCCATAGTTAGAAGCTTGGAATTCTCAGCCCCATTCTCTTGAGAATGGAGAAAGGCTGAAAATGGAGTTAGTGACCGATCATGCCTATGTGATGAAGCCTTCATAAAATCTTGAAAGTACAGGGTGAGGAGATCCTCCGTGCTGGGGAACACAACCACACCAGGAAGGTGACACCCCTAGCCCTCAACTGCACTGGGACAAGCTCCTACCTCAGGACCCTCCCAATGCTCATTTTATGTATCTCTTCATCTAACTGTTCATCTGTGGCCTCCTTTAGTAAACTGGTAAATATAAATAAGTGTTTCTTTCAGTTTTGTGAGCCATTCTGACAAATTAATCAAACCCAAGGAGTGCGTCATGGGGACCTCTGATTTGTAGCCAAATTGGACAGAGGTTGTGGGTAACCTGGGGACCTCCTATGTTCAAGTGGCATCTGAAGCGGGTAATTTGCTGCCTCTGCCACAGGATTCTTATGCTATGACACCCCAATATCATGATGCACAGTCCTCAGAGGGGAAATGTAACTTTTGGAAACAGTGTAGTATTATTGGCAAAGAGTCTGCATTTGGAGAAAGACAGTGTTGGTCTCAAATTTGCCCTCATCACTTACTAGATATTTACTCAACTTTAATGAGCCTAAGTTTTCTTATCTGCAAAATAGAGATAATGATATTATTTTTCTCATGGGGTTCCTGTGCGGAGTTAGTGGTTCAGCAGAGCCCTAGTGCAGTGCGTGGCACTCAGAAAACACTCGAGGAAGGTCTCTGTAAATCAATTATGAAATCAATTATTTAGTTGTCAGATGTGAGTCATAGTCTTTTTGGTGTTGTTTTCTTAATCCTCACCTGAGGATATTTTTCCCATTGATTTTTAGAGAGAGTGTAAATGGGGGCGAGGGGGAGAGAGGGAAAGGATAGATGATAGACAGATAGATAGATAGAGAAACATTGATGTGAGAGAGACACATTGATTGGTTGCCTCCCGCATGTACCCCAACCAGGCTGGGAATTGAACCTGCAACCCAGATACATGCCCTTGACTTGAACCTGCAACCCAGGTACATGCCCTTGACCAGGAATCAAACCTGGGACCCTTTGGTGCACAGGTTGGTTCTACAATAGTGAAAACAAGACATGTAATCTCTTATTGGTTCTACAATAGTGAAAACAAGACATGTTTTTAATCAAGATAGAGTACAAGGCCTAAATAATTTATTATCTAACAGCTGGCACCAGAATTCCTAGGAAGGAAACTGTCTTTGTGTTGGAATTTGCCTAGCTGAGCCTGGTGGGGAATGGGATGGGGTGAGTCCTGAAAAAGAGACAACACAGATGATGGTAAAGGAGAGTGATGTGAAAGACAACAGAATAGGCATGAGATTGTCCAGCCACAGTTCTCCAGCCCATCATCTATTTTTATAGGACCTATGGGCTCATATTCTATTGAGGGGATGAGGCCTGGGAGAGAAACAGGTAAATAAATAATTACAGCAGCCTGGCTGGTGTAGCTCAGTGGTTGAGAGTTGACCTATGAACCAGGAGGTCAGGGTTCGATTCCCAGTCAGGGCACATACCCAGGTTGTGGTTTCGATCCCCAGTTTGGGGTGTGCAGGAAGCAACAGATCAAACAATGTTTCTATCTCTCTAAAAATAAATGAAAACATATTTTTTTAAAAAAAGGAAAGATCCTCAAAATACATTAGGGTGCAGGTGCAGACCAATGTGAAAGCATTTGTGTAAAACAGAGGGAAGAACAGAATATACTTATGTATATGTACATAAAATCTCAGAAAAGATACTTAAGAAATTGTTAATATTACTTGCCTCTGGGGAGGAAACTAGATGTCTACAGGATAAAATAATATACTCTTTTTACTTTTTAAATTAACAATCATGTTAACACATTGCCTTTTTATAAAAAATAAATAAGAGTTTAAACTTTGAAAAGAAATAATTACATTAAATAAACAAAGCCCTCATGGAGGTATGTATACAATACTATTGGGGTGCTAAGGAGATTTGTGTATGAATTATAAGACATCTGATGGGGAGAGTTGGTGTCATATTAAATATCCTTGAATATTCTTAGAATCCTGGGCATCTATAAAAATAAGGGATTCTATTAGAGGATGCCAGAGTTCCTTTCAGATGCCAGAATTCTGTGATTCAATAATTTTAAGTAATTGAAGGAGAGTTGGAGTAGAGGTTTGTGTATATATGTATGGAAGGGAAACTTTAAAAATTACATGCTAGGGGTACACTCGTTAACCATTCAATCTTCAAGGAAGACTGTTTAAATATACATGTCTTCATCATGCAAAGGGAGGCAAACCTCTACTGGTGTGTATGCTGACGGCTGGAGTTACAGCCCACTAGCTGCTCAGGTGTTGTTCTGCCTCTTTAAATCAAAGCAAGGCAAGTAAATTTAGTACTCCAAGTGGGAGGCTTCTGAATAATTAAAGATTTTCCCTTTGTTTTCTTGAACACACCAGTTATTTTGTTAGCCTCCCGCTGTGGGAAATAGGCAGCATTGTGACTTTAGCCATTGTTGAAGAGGCTTGAAGGAAAAAACTTAAAGATTTATTAGGTGATTTCTCTGATTTTTAATAAACCAGGGAAGAAATGTTATGAGCCAAGGAGCAGTACTGGGAACAACAAGCCAAGGCCAGACACAAAAATAACCCCTAGAAAAGATGCTTGCCTGTGGCAAACAGGATGCCACGGGAGCCACCTGCCCAACTCCTTTGTGAGGCTGGGCCTTCCCCCACGGTGGTTCCCAAGAGGAGCCTGGGAGGGTTGCCCTCTTGAACAAAGCCAGAACCAGGCAGGCCCAGTCCACCCACCCTGCACACTCTGCCTAATTCACAGGAGTTCTGCTACAGCTGGAGTTCTAGGTACCACAACCTGTTCTGGCTCTTTGTACAGTTTTAGTGACCCCTATGTGGTAAGACTGGCCAGGTGTTTTATTTCCAATCTGAAAGGCTGAGTTTATGCACAATTCACCCTTAACTATTTCCCAATTTTATTTCCAGCTTTCCTAGAAAGTCCTTAGTATGGTTTCTTTAAAAAAACATATTTTTATTGATTTCAGAGGGACGAGAGAGGGAGAGAGAGAAACATCAATGATGAGAGAGAATCATTGATCGGCTGCCTCCTGCGTGCCCCACTCTGGGGATCGAGCCCCAAACCCAGGCATGTGCCCTGACCAGGAATCAAACCTGACCTCCTGGTTCATAGGCTGATGCTCAACCACTGAGCCAACCAGCTGCGTGGGTGGTTTCTCTAGGGAAGGGGAGCCCCATTTGTTACTGTGTTCCTGGGTCACCTCCTGGGTGAGTAAGAATAGAGGGTATCTGCTGCACACTTAGGATGGTTTCCTATGAGGGACTCGTCTTCCCTCAGTCAGTTGGAAAGACTCCAGGTTCCCAAGTTCATTTCCTAGAGAGGCCTGGTGGTCCAGCTGGACACCCTATCCCTCAGCTCTCTGCTCCCAGCCCCTGAATTTCGGAGTGACATTAAATCTGCTTCTTGCCAGAATAGGTCTTCTACACAACTAACTAAACTACCACTGCTCCTTACCCCATAGCATAAAAAAATTATTTATAATATATATATATATATTATGACATGAAATTGACCATTTTAACCATTTTTAAGTATACTATCCAGTGCCATTAGGTCCAATCACACTGTTGTGCACCACCATCCATCTCTAGAACTCTCATCTTCCTAAACTGAAATTCCATATCCATTACACAATAACCCCCACCACTGCCTCCCCCCAGCCCCTCGAAACCACTCTTCTACTTTCTGCTTCTGAGTTTGACCACACCAGGTTCCTCATATGAGTGGAATCGCACCATATTTGTCCTCTTGTAACTGGCTCACATCACTGAGCATGAGCTTTTCAAGGTTCATCTTTGCTCTGGCTTGTCCCGCCTCCCACCCCCTCCTTAGTTTTTATTCATATCCGCACAGGCTCTGTGCTTTCTCCTTTTTGCCACTTCCCGTCTCCCCCTCCCCCCACCCCTTGTCCCGTGCCCTCTCTGTGACCCTTGTTCTGAGGTAAACCAAATCCTTAAACTAGTCACAGAATGGGGCCCCAATCTTCCACCAGACACTTACCCTGCAGCAGGGACCCAGACCGCATTCTTTAAAAGTGGGACCTGGTGGACAGACAATAGAGTGGTGAAGGCCTGGGGTGACAATAGAGTGGTGAAGGCCTGGGTTGGGGGTGGGGGAGGGAACATCTGTAATACTTTCAACAATAAAGATCAATTAATTTTTTAAGAAGTGGGACCTTTGCAAGAATTGATTTGAAGGTCACCTCTTGACAGGAGTTATGATAAGATTATCAAGAAAGTAGAGAGGAAGCAGCAAAACAAAGAGACCAGGAGACAAGAGGAAGGTGTTCAAAAGGCCGCCTCCTGACTTCATTGAAACGTGGGGCTCCTGGAGGCCACCACTCCCTGCAGCCTTTTTCAGGGATCACCTGGCACACAGCACAGGGGGCCCCTGGGACAGTCCCCCCTGCCTCAGGCTGTTCCTTTCCCATCTTTGTGGAATTGTCCAGGGTTTCCCACATGATGGCACATCAGAACCCAAGCAGTGGGGAGGCAGGAGCACCACAAATAGCAATGCCTTTCCCGAGGCCTTTATGTGAAGCAGCACAGAGGGTGGGGGAGCCACAGAGCTGCTGGGCCTGTGTGAAGGGAAAGCTTTACAAAACCCTATGAAAAATATTACCTGTTATTGTGCTTAATATGCTTGGCTGTCATTTCTAAGAAGAAGGAACCGCTGGCAGCCTGCTTGTGGAATTTCTCTGGAAGGGCTGTCTGTCTGCAGCTCACACTTGGCCATTCCTTTCATCAGCTACTTGTCCGGTCATTGTGTGATGGGTTAAATTGGACACTTACAAACAAGTAAGTTCTTTCCTATCAGATTCATCAGTCTCTCTGCTGGCTGCTGGTTTTTATTTGCATTCTCAGGCTTAGTGGCCGATGGACGAAATATTGCAATTGTTTTCTAATAGCCGAGTTCCATGCCAGTGTTTACATGGCTCCCGTGTTCTGGTGTTTTGTTTTATGTTGTGGGGGAGGGGAGGTTATTTTCTTCTTAACTGCCATCGCAGATCAAGGCAGCTCCAGGAGCCGGCTCCAGGCTGGTCTGGGCAAGGTTCAAAAGTCAAGAAGGAAGACGTAATTGGGTCTGAATGGGCTTTGGTGTTCTTACTCAACCTCGGCTGCTTGGCACTTTCTGAAAGCTGCCTCAAGGTAAGTGAGGTAGTGTTATGCCCAGATTTCAAGATCCCCAATAGACCACCAGGGAGCCAGCTGAGTCCGATGCAAAAGGTCTTTATTCGAGCTAGCTCGGCTCCCCAACCACACTCATCGACGCAACAGCAAGCGGCAGAGAGAGGGAGAGCTCTGTGGGGAGAGGGGTTTTATAGGGGGGTTGGAGTAAGGGGAGGAGAGAGGACTGTGGGCCCTGCCGATTGGCCAGGCGCAAGTCGGTGTCTTGTTACACAGGATGTGGTCATATCTATGGCACGCACTTCCCTTGATTATCATTGGTTAGTTTAAAGAAATCCTAGGTGTGGCTAGCAGAGGTTTGGGCTTCTGGGAAGAAGCTCCTTGCTGAGCACATGGCTGCTGCCAAAAATGGAGGATTTGGGGCAAGATGGAGGGTGTAGCCCTCACCCTTTCAGTAGAAAAAGAACTGGAGTAGAGTAGTTACTGACTTCTATATAGGATATTGAGAGATAGCCATATCCATCTGCATCTTGTCACCCACCCACTTAATCTGCTTCCCCACCTTGCCCCTATGAAAGGGACCCACCCATTGGCCTCCCCTTGGTAGTCTTTTTCCATGCAAAAAGTTCTTATTATTTGGAAATCTTCAGTTTTGCCTCACCCAGTTCCCTGATGCGGTGGTGCAAGCCCTTATTTTTACTGATAGATTCACCTTTCTTTGGAAGGTGATTACTAAACCCACCCATCCCTGGAATGGCGATGACTTACTGTAAATGTGATATGGCCCCAACCCAGAAGGAACACCTTGTATGGACAGATACATGGACTAACCAACCAGCTCTCGCCAAGTACCCCAAGCCCTCATCCCTTCCTCATTCTCCTTAAAAAGAGTTCTAACCACTGCAGGGGCTGCTGCTCTCCCTTTGTGAGACAGCCTGGCAGGTCTTTCCTCTAATAAAGCCTGTGTCACCTGGTTTTCGGCCTCTGACTGATCTTTCATTTACTGCTTCCTTTTGAGCTGGAGAAAGCTAGGCACCACCCTCATAGTGGATTTACTAAACCTCCCATCAACTTAGAAAATGAACATCATTGAGTCTTCCTTCCTTCTTATCTTCTCCAAGCTTACCAAAAAGTCAGTTTCCTTACTAAAATCTGGCATCCTTTACCCACACCTGCCTGTGAGATCTAATTTTCTAAGTACACATTTGAAAGGGGAGGCTTTGGGTTTGCCAGTCCTCCCAGAGAAGGGACCTTTTGTGTCAGTAATTCAGTAATCCTTTAATTCATGGATAGGAAGAGGGCTTGCTTCCAAGGAAGAGGGGAAGGATGGGTTAAGGGAATATGTATGAGTGGGGAGTGAAATGCTTAAGAGGGCAGGGTCTGAAGCCCGACTGTGTCTATTACATGTCATTGAATTAACTCTGACTCCTGGTGACCCTATGAATGAATGAGTGATGTCCACAGCATTCTGTCCTCAGCAGCTCTGCTCAGCTCCTGTGGACTCATGTTTATAGCTTCTTTTGTGGAACCAATCCATCTCCTATTTTTTTCCTCTTTTCCTGTTGCCTTCTATTTTCTCCAGCATTATTGTCTTTTCCAAAGATTCCCTGTCTTCTCTTGATATGCCCAAGGTAGAACAGCTTCCATTTGTCATTTTTGCCTCCAGCAATGCTTCAAGCTAAATTTGCTCTAGGACCCACTTGTTCCTCTTTCTGGTGGTCAAGGGTATCCACAGGGCTCTCCTTAAATACTGTATTTCAAACAAATCTATTTTCTTCCTATCAGCCTTCCCCACTGTCCAATTTCCACACCCGTGCACAGCAATTGGGAATATAAGGGTGTGGATAATGGACTGTGCATTGGAATTCTTGTTCTGCAACGTGCCAACTGGGTGACCTTGAATAAATTATTTTTACCTTTCTGTGCCTCAGTTTCTTTTCTATAAAATGGGATTGCAAAAGAACTTTCTTTAGAGAGTTTTCCTAATAGGATTACAGGAGATTATACATGTAAATGGTTTGACACAGTACCTGAGATATGATACACTTAATAAATATCATCTTTATCATCATCATTATTATTATTATCATTCATTGACTAGACTATGAGTTGCTTGGTGACAGGACCTAGATTTATCTGAGTGTAGGAGGGGCTCAGCAAATGTTTTCGGAATGAGTGATCGAATGTTGCTTAGTGTTAGTCTTTCCTTTTTGCATTTTCTTTTAGTATTTAGTGTGTATCAGGTATAGTATCTTGCATACATTTAATCCTTTCAACAATTTTAGGAAGTAAGCCATTCCTTAGTATTAAAGCCACAGGTGGTGTGACATGCATTTACACATATGGACTCTGGAGCCAGACTGCCTGGGTTTGAATCCTTCTGCCACTTCTTAGCTGTGTGACCTTGAGAAAGTCACTTAACCTCTCATTTTTCAGTTTCCTCACTACAATGATGATAATAATAATAGTGTCTACTTTATAGAGTTGTAATTGTGAAGTTTTAGTGAGTTGATATACCTGTACATGTAGACTAATGCCTGGCCTATAGAATTCATGTTAGCTTTTCTTTTTTCTTTTTACAGTTGAGGAAACTGAATTCAGAGATGCTAACAGCTTGCTCAGAGTCAGACAGTTAGTAAAGTACAGTGCATCAACTATGTCACTTAGCTAGGGTTCTTTAATGATTCCCATATTATTGAGAAAGTATTTGGATTTTCAGGGTCTCGCCTCCCTACTCCTCCACCCCCCTGAAATTATAAAATAAGAATGCACAGAAAAATAAGTTGCTACAGCAAATGTTGGTAGTGAAGTGTTAAACACTGTCCAGGCAAGCAGAGACTCTTATCTAACAGACTTTGGGTATTGAGTTTCCACTGTCAAGTCCAATCTTAGGCAGAGAGAGAATTTCGGCTTTAGAGAGTTTAATACTTGGCCTAAAGTCACATGGTGCTAAGAGGCAGGGCAAAAACAACTTGGGTTTTTCACAGCACCAGGTTATTTCTCTAAGAACAATCAGTGATTGTTCATTTAAAGAGAGAAGGAGTGATCCATCAAAGATTAATTCTGCTGTGTAGCAATGACCCACTTAAAACTTAGCTAGGGTTTTGTTTTTCACTGCTGTAGCAAGAAGCACTAAGTGGTTTTCTTGCTTGTGCTTGGGTTGGAGAATAAAAGGGGAGGCAGGGAAATTATTCCTTCCTCCGTCATGAATAGAGAGACTTCTCTCTCCTCTGGACTCTTGAAGGAGGTCTGATGTCTTCTTAGATGTTAGCATTCCCTATTGTTTTGAGAGCAGAAAGCCAGCAATGTTCATATTCCAGGGTCAAAAAGGCAAAGCTGACTGTGAGGTTCTTTGTTTTGAGGGTTTGAATCCTTCAATCCCTACCAATGAACAGAGGAGGAGTAGAGGAAATCGTTTGTGCTCTCAGTGTTGAAAAGGGAGATGATAGGGAAGCATTTGAGATCTTGCTTCCCAGCAATTCTCATCAATTTGGCTCAAATAAAATCTTATAAAAACTCTTTAAAAAAGGAAAGAAAGAAAGAAAAGGGAGATGATGGATGTCAGGTATGTGGCTGTAGGTCCTGGGGGAGAAAATGGAATAAACAGTTGTTTTAATTGACAAGTGATGGGCTCCTGAATGTATTTCTGACTTGGTTGCCTTGGCTGTAACCATGGGAAGAATGGCTCTCAGCCCAGGACCTGCACTAAGTGAGAGGCATCTGGAGCTAGACTTGCAGTAGAGAGAATGGAGACATCATCTCTCACAGGACAGTGGTTCCCATGCTGGGAGCTGGAGCAAGTTTTGGGTTGGCATCACCACCGGTTGGCCAGAAGCATCCTTTGGTTCTAGAGCCCCAAAAGGTGAGAAGCAAAAACAGCAGTGGCAGCAAATGGCAGAGTAGACCCCAGTGTTCTTGCAGTTGGTGGGGGAAGTCAGGCTGATCTTTTCGTTCTAAGGTTTGTGATCTTGAGGTTTGACTTTTGTATAATAGCTCATGCGAGGCAGGTTCCTGTGGGTGGGGAGATCATCCGCATCATGTCCAAGGTGATGGGGGGGCAGGTAAGGGAAGGGAAGGGACCTCTTCTCATTTGAGGAGAAGACATAAAAGAAATGCTTGAGTGTTGGGAAGCTCTCCAAGCCAGTTAGTCATAACCCCTAGGAGCTGTTTAAGAGAACATTACCAATGTCCCTGTTTTTCAAATGGAAAAAAATCAAGAATGCATTCTTCTGATTGACCATAGTATTTCTGCAGCACCCCCAAGAGAGCAATGGCCGGAGATGAGGATATGAAATTTTAAGTGTGAATTGCTTTTATAGGCAGAAGAAAGCTACCAAACTTTGTTCCTATTGCAAAACATATATATAAAAGTCATGCAGCATACTTAATGACATGGAAAAATGTTCTCAACATAATGCCAAATGAAAAAAATCAAGTTCATTACCAAAATGTGAAATGTGATCTCCTTTTGCAACACTAAATGGGTAGATATCTGCAGAGGAAGGAGTCTGGAAAGATGTATGCCAACACAGTCACTGTGCTTATTCTTTGTTGGATGCTTTAATGGGTGCTTTTAATGTCTGCTTCCTGCCTCTCTGCTATTTGAATGCATTTATGACACACATGTATTGCTTTTGTTGTAGAAAAAAAGTGTAACATAGGTTTTTATTTTAAAAAACGGAAAACAAATCTAAACAACAACAAAAAAAACTCCTGCTGCCTTTGAATTCAGGATGGCAGAGATGGTGGCTCTTTCATCTAATGGGGTGTCAATGTCAGGGCTGGAGGACAATGACTCAGTGCTGGTGGAAATGTGACCCGCAGAACAAGTTTCAAACAGGAAAGTGCTTGTGGGGTGACCCCTGGGGTCAGTCACTGAGCTCACCACAGATTCCACAAAGAGAGAAAGAGCTCCAAACGGGCAGGGCTAGA